>NW_025780083.1:0-22802 GCF_021130785.1 Homalodisca vitripennis | reverse complement strand
AATAACAAATACATTATTTCCCAAATAACAATAATTAAATTCTAATCAGGTTCACGCTACTAATAAAGGCAATAATTAAATAATACAATTGAAAATTCATGGATGTTGCCACCCAAATAAGCACGCAACACAAAACACGAGGTAACAAAAATTTGCAAAGTCTGTAACCGTCCTCCGCTTACACTAAAATTAAAAACAAGGTGTGTACACGTGAATAAATAATTTTCCGTTCGCCCCGAACGGATCAAGTTAGAAAGCACTAAGAGCGAAAGATAAGAAACTAAACGCTGATGCATAGGTAAATAAATTAACAAATTTTTAGAATGTACGAAAGACAGGATATAACACTTTGGCGACACGAAACAACGTAACACGAGGAACACAAGTTAACAAAATAAATATATATAAATTTACTTATAACTAAACTACGATAATATATTGTCCTGGGTGGGAGAGAAAAACCGCCAACTAAATAAGTTAAGGAGAGTGCAAAAGAACATTGTACCTGCCGAAAGTCGGAAAAGAATTAGCCAGCCATGTGGGAACGGGAACGAGCAGCGAACAGACAGCAAACAGCAGTAGCTTCTCCGACACGTGTCCTCCGAACAGTCTGAGTCCTGACCGCTCCGAACAGTAGCCGGTGCCGGTAGCCGTGTGAACAGCTGGTCGGTAAACTAGTCAAGGTCAACCCAGCTGACCTCAACCAATCAGTCCAACCAGGCAGAAAATCAATACTTGACGGAGTGACTCCCCCACCGACTGACACAGAGTGGCGCGAGGTGGGAAAATAATAGACAAAAAATAAATTGCCCGAAACTGAGCCCCGGCTCAAAACAAATACCTACTATAAGATCAATAGCAGGCTTCATGTGTGAAGTTCCTAGTAGTTAATATTCATTGAATGTTATATAACATTAGAGTTTTATATAGAGGGTATATAATATGTATGTATGTATTATAACTTTAATTCCCTCATATTTTGTCCAGGCATAAATTATGCACGCCCCCGGATAAAAAAAAAGTCCCCTAACAGTTCCCGTCACTGTTGTTAAACTTTTAGACCCCCTCTCCAGGTTGATTCCACGTGCGTCAACCCCATACCTTGTTCTCTCCCAAAGCCCGCAATCGGATCGACATTCCCAGTTCCAACTGAAGGATAACAGGCATCATCCTTCCCTGGAGATTAGAGCCTCCAGAACACCCTCGAGAAAATTACCTAATCTGAATAGTAACGAATAATTTCCGGTAGTATTTTCATAACCGCTTGGTGGTCTTTTGGTTTGGCCGGAAGCATCGTTCGGGCTTATGGCAGCGTACTTTCTGTGTCGACATTATATCAAGAAAACCATGTTAAAATATAATATAAATAGTTAAGTTGTAATCACTAAGTAATGTCACACAAATATACAATGCATTAAACACAAAATTATAATAAATGACACCATTTGTGTAAAACCTTTTTATAGCGTGCACTGAGATTCCCTATCGCAGTAAGTACCAACGTAACTCACCTTGAAAGTATGTCTTAAATGTAACAACATTAACTGCAAACAGGACATTATTGTAATTTTCAGTTATTGTTATAACTGCACAGTCCACTACTTTTACAAGAGGAAACTATTAAAGAGAAAATTAAGAGATGCTCTCTTATCGCGCACCAGTGCTTCAATGAACCAGAGCTGGTCAAAAATAAGTGTACAGTTACTACCATTACGTAGCAATTACGCCTCTACAACCTCCAACGATCTGATCATCTCTTTTCCACCCACTGAATGTTCAGATTCCTCACATTAAAATTTTATCTGGTATTACATTTTTATTAGTACTAAAATTTTGGTACGGATTAGGCTGAATTGACCTTGGATACCGTATAAGCGGACCCCAAAAAAGTTTGATCCATTATAAAGTGTTTTTTCACGGGCCCCTCCAAACATCTGACCAATGTCAAATTTAAGATTCTTTGTAAACATATCGCATTGGTTTATAAATTGATAGCAATATGGACCAAAAGGAAAAGGAAATTACTTATAAGGGAAGGAAACGATCCCTCTTTTAATTTATCAAACTCGCCATAAAAGTGATGTTTGAGCTCATCATTGGAGATAATCTTCTTAAGTTACTAATCAGTGACACTCTACTTGAAGGCTACTGTAAAGGAATATGTCGTTTATGGTAAAAGACTGCGTACTATACTGTTAATGTAATCTATCCTCTACAAATAATAATAAATATTTATTGTAAGGTGGATATGAAATTCTTAATTTTAATATATATATTATATGTTCTTATCAGTGCAATAAAAATGCAAGTACTAATATTCACCTATCAGCTTCCATTTACATGACACCGTAAAGAAATGTAACAAATATTTAAATAATGCTATCTCCAAAGAGAATATATCGATTTATGAAAATACCGCATTTAAATAATCTTAAGAGTGCATATATCGCTCCTATCATTTTTTCAATATAACGGAATTGCAGTTACATTAATAAAATTTATTAATTGTGTGGAATAACCTAGTACAGGTGTGCGCATTGGTTTCAGTATTGACAGAGGAATGAGAATACAGAAAATGTTTGTCCAATACACATAGGACGTCGCAAATGTATCGTTTTCAATGGAAAATTTGGGGGTGAAAACGCCTCATTGTAGGTAACACGTAGTGGTCCCTTCGAAATTTTGGCCTAAAACAAACACAAAACATGACAGAAAAACAAAACTTTATTTCCTTCGTAACAACACTTAATTGAACCACACACTTATGTAAACAAAGAATGTAAACACACGTTTTGTTACAACGCAATTTCTCTATCACCAAGCATCAAAGTAGCCATCAAAATGTAGTTCACTAAAATTATACTAAACTGATAAAATAAATTTCTTTGAAATGGCGATAACAAGACCGATCGTGGCCAATCCGGTAATGTAAAATGCTTTCAAACTACTCGAATGAGAAAAAACTTGTTGGAGTAAACCACCCATCTCCCATAAATATAGTTGCTTTTCTGTAGATTGTATTATATATATATATATATATAATATATATACTATAATATATATACTTATATAAACAATAGGAAGAAAAAAGACTTCATTATAAATCCCTTTAATAATTTCGACTTTTATGTCGTTTTTCAAAAAGGCATATATATATATATAAATACAACATATAAAATAAAAGAGCTTGAGCTGCTTTAATTTTTAAATGAAATTAATTTTAGTTGGACTTATTAGATCGTTCCAGGTTGCATATTTCGAGCCCTTTACCCTGTCGTGTTTGTCCAAATGGATCATGACAGACCAACGGGTATGCTCGGAGATCAAATAGTTCTGATCGGCTGCCACCGGGCCAACTGTTGGCTTATCCTTATCACATTCATCAACCTACCAGACACTACGCGGGTTGTTTTGGCAACACTGACCAACTGAGTCTCATAACTCCAAGGTACAACGCCTGTGGTCTATGGTAAATTAGGTTTCGACAAAAACTAAGATATAAAAGGTCCAAACAACAACAAGGATATCTAGTTACATTGGAAGTATCACAAACAGAGGAGGGTGGAAGTTTTTGAAATAAGAAGGAGGAAAGATAAACGTTAAATTGAGTTCAATAGATGTTAAAACCCTGAGACGTTTTTTGACCGAAATGTATTTGATATCTATTGTTCCACTAGTAACAAAATTATCCGATACATAATCTCCACTATCAACTTCTGGAATGGACACCGACGAGAGAGTAGTTTGAGTTCTTTCAGAATCCATGCCCCATGATGCTGAGAATTGCTTGTAATCAGAATTGATATTGCTGCCATCTCAAGATAACCTTAAACTGCGATGGTAAATTCTTGAATACTACCGGTATACGCTACGATTATAATAACTGTTCCCTTCTATATTATATTTCTGGATGGTCCTGTCCATGGTCAAAGTAGACTTTTATTAAGAAAAATAGATTAACTTCCTTAAAGCTTGCTTCCCTGCTTGGCTCACTTCTTTTGGACTTTACTTGCATTCTCACTTTTCTTTATACCGATTCTTTCACTTTGGACATTGCACAATACCCCAAATCCACATCCCCATCGTACAATATTGCATTTATATAAGGGAGCCTGAGAGTTTAGATTTCAAATTCCAAGCTAATAAGTTGTAAGTATACCAAAGCATTTGTGGAACAGTCATATTGTATATTTTGGAAGGAATGCCTTCCTCTCATGATGGCTTTATAAAAAAACTGTCGTAATCTTCTTAGACGAACAAAGGATCATTTGGTAACCAATCATTGACAGCCCCTCCAATTCTTTGGATGATTGAAAAATGCCTCTTGACAGCATCTATGAATTCTTTGACTGATTGGAATCTCCAAGAGTGTTTTCCCACTTCTTCTCGTAATTACCACCCCATACGCCGACTATTAATACAGAGACTCACATTAACTGTATGCTCGGTAATGTAATTACCAAAGGTCTATATTATCTCTGTTTTCAGTGCAACATTGGCCCTGACAGGAAGTCTACTTCTGAGCTTTGGCGATTCATGTTTGAACACTCAAATATACTCCATCATTGCTGACCTATATCGCTAGATCAGTGCTGAGGCAATCGCGTATTACAAATTTGGTCAAGGTAGTATCAAAATATCATAAATAAAAAAATATCATAAAATTATCTTTAGAGCTGCTGTTTATTCAGTTATTGTGTTGTTGGCTATTCGCTGAGAACCTCTGGGCCATGTCTTATCACAGTAAAACTCATTTATTTATTATTCGAATTTAAATAACTTTAGTGTCATTATATTTGTGATGATATCCTCTAAATGCTGTTATTCATGTAGTTCTTGAGAAAAACTGCTTGTTTTTTTAGATATTCACAGTTTAACCGTTTTTAATGGCCGCTACTTGGAAAATACTAAAGATAATTTCATGATATTTTGTTTAGTAACTGGTCTTGTTATCATAAACATTTGAACCATATTTGGTATAAATTAATTTTATTGGTTTTTGAGAAATTATTTTTTAAACAAAATCACGTACTGACCAGACATATTATGGGAAACTAAGCATCGGAGACCCATTTTCATATGGTGAAAATATGCTTGTTTTGACCTGATCAATAACGTGGTATACTTTTGTCCAGAGAGTTACGGGACACTCTCTGTATATAGTGGATGATGTGAAGGAGTAAAATATTACGAATATTTACAAACGTAATGTATAACATTGAACCACGGCTGTAGAGAACTTCTCACTCCTATCCAGGTTGTTAAAATGATAAATATGAAAATCCTTCTAATTTAACATTTTTCTAAGTAAATGTAGTCCAATGAACACGCCAAAAATCCAATTTTTGACCATAGCAAAACTGAGTGTTTTGGAGAAAAAAAGTGCTTGCGTTTTACAGGTTAGGTCACGTTAATACGTAAAATAGTTTTCTTTGCTCCGAGACTGTGGCCGGTCATTAATTAAAGTGTTTCGGATTAACTGAAAAAATACTAGTAAAACATAAAAAAAAACACGCTAAAAAATAAAATATTTTCTATTGACGCTTATCACTTAGTGGCCAATGAATATAATCTAAAATTATCGACTGTGGCTTGAAACGTCGTTCGGAGTTGCGCAACACTGGAACCACTGGTTTTACTCGTATATAATTAGAGCCCATTTGTATGAGAGAAAAATAGATTGGTTTCTACTTACTTATATATCATTATTACCACTTTAATAATAATCTTTGTGCGATGTTTTGCAGTAAACCAAATATTTTTTTAATTTTTAATGCCACAAAATAGCAAAATGTTGTGGTATCATTTCAACTTTGAGATATAGAAAAATAAAAACTACGCAACTTATGAGAGATAAAAAATTACCACGTGAAAGTTTTAAGGACGCTAATTCAATTTGAGACAAGGCAAGGTAAAAAAATCTATAAGTACCTAATATTTTTGGAATAGTTTACCTAATGGATTCCAAGACTTCTTTATTTCTTATTAATAAGCTCAATTACTCATGTATTTTATTCATGTATGTTATTTAATTAGTACAATTAACAATGAATGTTATATTGAAGAATAGTGATCACACTATATGGATACTTTTAACTCGAATTTTCTACTTGTATTTATTTTTTGTATTTTAGTAGAGTACATAGAATTAAATTACATTTTAAAAGTATATGTAAGGATAGATGGCTAGGATATGAGAAGAGAGGCTCTCCTAACAACACTTAAGTTTTAAACGTTACAATAACTGTTACTATCTACCCTGTGTACCACTCTAACAGTCGCTAGTAAAAAAACATAACCTAAAGCCCCGTTTACACTGCCCGAGCATTCGTCGCAAACAGGAGTGACGAACGATCATTCGTTCGAGGCTCAGGCAGTGTAAACAGTTTCGGCGAGCCGAGCAAGGTCGAATCGAATGCTCGTTTCGTGCTCGAGCCTGATCCGCCCGATGTCGGTTTTTCCGGCGAATCATCAAAGGGATGCTCGTTCGCCGCTCGCTCAGTGTAAACACCTCGGGTTTCTTCGAACAGCGTTCACCGAATTCTGTTCTTGCCTACTGGCTGTCGAGTTCACACGTCTCTCCCATTTCGAGTGTGGAATTCCTTCTTTAGTTTATTCTGTGTAGTAATTTTTCGTGAAAGCAGCATGGAGTGGGAGAATGAAAAGTGCCTCCTTTTAGTTTTCTCTTTATGAGGGGCACCCAGAGCTGTGGCAGCCGAACCACAAGCTGTACTTCAACAAAATTAAAAAAAAAATGACGCTTGGGAAGCTATAGCGACGCAGTTGGAGAGCGACATCCGACACCGTCAGAAGCAAAATAACCTCCTTGTTGGCTTCCTTCAGGAGGGAGAAGATCAAGGAAGAAACTTCAAAAGGGACTGGAAAAGGTAAGTCAGCCTTCTTCTAGCAAATTTATAGCTTTTTTCCGGTGAAATTCATAATTTTTTCAACCAAATTCATAAATCTTTCAACCAATTTCATACACTTTGAATACACCAATTGACAATAATTATTTTCAAGAAATCATAAATAATAATAAAAATAGAAGGTGATCATCTCTTAATATATAAAAAAGTTAAGTATCTTTATTATCGTTATTATAATATAGAAAATAAAAGGTGGAATGGAAATAAGATGTTGTGATTTGCAGCCAGACGGTGCATTGTTCTCTGAATAGTACACCTATGTTTTCGGTTCAACGAATTGATAATTAAATGTACCTATTTTTTATCAGGTGCAGACGAGATCTACAGGAGCAAATGGTTTGCTTACGAAGCTTTTGGGTTTTTGAAGGATAAGAACAAGTGCAAGGAAACCATCAACTCATGTACTTCACAAAACGCTTCAAAGGAGAATGATTCACAGGTAAGCTCACGAATTACACTTTTTTACCTGCATGGCTTATTAGAGATTCATTTTTATGTACTTAAGCTTGAAATGCCTCCTAATAGATTCAGGTATAATATGCCTCCTAGGTAGTACAATAAATAGGTAATGAATCAGAATCAGAATCAGAAAATTTATTGTGGTAAACATTTTCACAAATGCGACACAACGTCATGCTTAGGCTTAATGATTATTTGACTAATATACTAAGTCTATCTACCTGACTTATCAAACTAACAAACTCTTCAATATTGTATCAGCAGAAATCCAACAACAAACATTTAATTTTCAATTTAAAAAGTCTTAAGCTAAGTTTGTTAGGCGCAATCAGAATGCTATCATGCGTAATCGTTTTGCCATGATACGGCTCCATTTGGTCATGAAGTATGTTGCAAAGGCCTCCCGGATATCTTTAGCAGTAGAATTTGATCTCCTGGGTACTTTTTTCAAACCAAGAAGGGATGCCGGAGCCACCTCATTTCTCCAGGTACCAGGTGTAACCTCTCCATTTTCCTCGGTATCCAAAGCACCCACTGGGCAATATAGACGTGACGAACTTGCACTTCTACGTAGAAAATTGTGGAGGTCATTACAACCCACTTGGCGTTCTCAGTTTCCAAAAGCAAAGGTTTTTCCTTAGCACACGAAACACAGAAGCTAAAATGCCAAAAAGCATTCTCTACCACCCTTCTGGCCTGGCTCAATCGTTAATTGTAAATTTCTTTCTGGGGACCCTTGTGGATGATAACCAGAGTAACGGTTTCATCAAACTGTCACTCAATGCAAAAGCATCGTCCCCCAAAATGACGTACGGGCTGGGGATACTCGAATTCGGCAGTGGAGATGGTGGGGGAAGTTTCAAGTTGCCCTTTTCAATATTGTCGTACAACTGAGAATTTTTGAAAACTCCACCATCTGAAATCCTGCCTTGACATCCAACGTCCACAAACATGAGGTTATAATCAGCGTCGACAAGCGCAAATAATACAAAACTGAAAAAGGACTTGTAGTTGAAGTATTCGCTCCCGCTTTTGGGCGGACATTGTATTGCTACATGCTTTCCGTCGATGGCTCCAACAGCATGGGGGAAGTCCCACTTCTCTTCAAATTTCTTGGATTCGCATAGCCACTGTTCTTCATTTTCGGCATCTGAAATGAACAAAATTTCTTATTACGTAACACCCATAGCGTCAAAATTAAATTATATACCTACACACTATTAAATAACTACAATTAAATTTTTATAGCGGAACCAATAGTTTGTAATAAAACCCTCAAGTATTTTAGTTAATTTGCTAATTCATTTCTTCATTTTTAAAGGTTGAGCTCATTCAGGAAGAGGACGACCAATACAAGTGAATCTGCTTCCCAAAATTACTCAAACCCTCCCTCATCAGCAATCTCAAGAGATACGATCGGCTTCCAGTCAAACGGCACTGGGTTTTTGCAAAGCCTACTCCAATGAAGCGCAAAAGAACGCCAGCCTCTCCACGGTCTCAAGTTGACGAGGTGGTCGGCATACTGCATAATGCTGTGAGGCGTGATGCTTGTGATGTGTATGGTGAGCATGTTGCGATGAAATTAAAATCTTACTCCAAGAGGACACAAGCGTTTGTCCACCACCACGTCAACAACATTCTTTTTCGAAGCCGACATGGCCGCTATGAACGAACTTCCTCATCAAAATCGCCGGTTTATCTCATCAGTTTTCGCCGAATTATTCAGCGTCTCCGTCCCTTGCTACTACGTTTTTCGTCAGCGAATTCTGGCCCACCTTCTCCGGCTATTTTACTACATCCACAACAGACTACACCAAGTACAGTGGGGACTCTACTTCACCTCTGTCCTCTCTTCCTACATACCACCATCTAGAACCTCAAACCCCCCACCACAGACCATTCACATCAAATCAAGCAGTGATGATGCAGATCCGCTCGCCTCCGTATTTGCCTCGGATCCTGGAACTGGGGTACCTTAGAAGCAGGAACATTCTTTTCCTCGTTCTGTTAAAATATTCACACGTTTGCACTTTATTCAATAGTTCCGTTCAACGTTTTTCATGTACTTATTCCAAATATATATATTTCCAAAAATAAAATTATATTATACATTTTTGTTCTTTCATGACCTTGACATACTCCTGTAGTGCTTCTACGATGGCTCGACAGACTTTAGGAACAAGTAAAGAAATTGTAGGCTTTGAAACCCTGAAGAGATACATGAGGCTACCGTACGAGTCACCACTTGCTAAAAATCGAAGAGTTATCGCCAACCGGACTGATGCAGGAACGCACTCTCGAAGTTGGTGTCGATTTTGGCAATTTTCCCTTCTATCCTTCCCAATATGATGGCGAAATCGTCTAACGACATTCGGCTGAAGTTTTCGAAGAGCCCTCCGTGGTCTTCTTTCAAATCTCTCAGAAAAATAGTGTGGTTCCTCTTTTTCAAAAATGAAGACTCCCACACGCGTCGCCTTTTCCTTCCTCGCGTTTCCTCCTGTAACAGGATGAGGACGGCCGCAGCGGAAACCGCAAGTTTTAACAGTCCGGGTGCCATCATCAATATTCCACTGCAAACGCTCACGAGAAACTGATCGACACAAATGCTCGAGCAGTGTAAACAGAGGGCTCGTTTGCGTTCGTGCTCGTTGAAAACCGGCGAGCTATGATCACGAATGCTCGATGCTCGATGCTCGGGATGTTTGGGCAGTGTAAATGGGGCTTTACAGATAACTACGTAAGCAGTTTTCAAAACTTTGTTGCAATAAACATCAGTCTACGATATTCGTTCATTGCAAAAGTAAGACCTATGTTATCCAAATTTTCTATTAAGAATGTCAACCAAATATCTACTGCCAGGGTACACAGCACAAAGACTTAGTGATATTTAAATGAACGAAAGGTTAGTAAATACTTAAAAAAACCTTGCAGTTTAAGTAAATCAGTTTTTAAAAAACCCCCGTAAACAGCGTAATATAACCATATGGACAACAGTTTTAACCCTCAGTACCACACACGAACATTTAGTCACCTAGCACAATGTCTGTTACGTCACCACTCAATATCTAGGCTGTTACGGATTTTTTAATATATCTAATTTTTTTATTATTATTAAAAATGTATTTGCAAGGCAGAGTGCTGGTCGCTACGAGGGGGGGGGGGGGTAGTTTCTACTGGTGTTAGCCACGTGGGCCCTACACGACGGCAGTGTGGTAACTCCTGTCAACCTACGCTGTCGTTGGGTGTTTTTCTCTGCTTCTTTCGTTTGTCCCGACGCGATTATCCACACCAATTCAAAGGACTCACACCTACAAAGAAAGAACACTCAGTATCGAAACAGTAACACGATTTCGCACAAGGGAATGGTAATTCTTATCTGTCCTGCATGTGGTTTTAAATGGTAAATAAGTTTGGAGTGGTACCATGTATATTCCGCTCCACTCTGAGAGTTTGGATGGTTTAGAAGGTCAAAGAGGGTTCCGCTGATGTTGTCACGGATAATTTAAGTTAGAGGACAGGAGATGAAGATACATTCACACATCTGTATCAACCGTTCAATGAAGGAATAAAATTACTGAAATATGTACATTGTGATTTTTTCAACCTTTTTACCAGGTAAAAGTAGCCAAACACAGTTTTTGAAAAGAGATTGTTCACTTAAAAAGAGTTTCTATATTTGGGTACTTTGGAAGCAGTCAGAATCTCTACGAAGGTTTTCGTACATATGTTTTGTACAAGATATAAACAGAAGGAATAAAATCAAACAAGGAAATTCCGTTGGAAACCTTTTGTTCACAGTCTTGCTTGCACTTTACGCAGAACTAGCAAGTTATATTGGTTAGTCCTAATTATATTAATCGCAGTGAGAGTTCCAGTTGGATTCTCTTTAGTTTTTTTTTGTTAATTTAAACTGTTTTTTACATATTTTTTAAAATGAATTGTATCGGTTACAGTAAAGGAATCTGCACCTGGCTCTCTCGCCTGTATTAGATACTCGTATATTAAATAACTATCTAGAATCCTATTCTCTTTAGAGGCCAACTATGACTTGCCGTGTTGCTTATATCTTCAAAACTAGACTCAGGTCGATGACCGGTAGTGGTATAGAGCGTCTGAGTGGCAACGCAATGTTTGTATAATTTGTACTTACGGAGAACGCCGCATCTGGTCGTGACAACGGAAGGAACCCTAGCGGTACCGCGAGGTGCCGCTGATTCGTCTCTCGCCGCCCAACTCTAGACATTAAATTTTTCTTCTGTCCGCTCAGCGCTCAGTTCACCATTGATGTGCCTCACGGATCCAAATGTCGTTTACTCCTTTGTTAAATCAACTAAAAAGGCAAAGTTAGGAATGTGTAGCTAAAACTTAAAAATTGACATTGCGGTGTATTCAAAACCCTTGTTGCATCTCTTCTCAAACCGGCAAACTGATTATATAATATTAAATTAAACGGACTCACAAAGCCCTTGTAGCCTGTAGGGTGAAACAAAGTACATTTTTGGCGTGTGCAATAAATATAATACATGTGTTTTTATAATATTGATTTAGGCTTTGTGACGTGTACTCTTTTTCTGTTTTAACCTGAGCAATTGTTTATGTAGAACTGATCACTCTCACATAACGAAATTTTACAATTCCAAATGAAGGAAAAGGCGCCGCGCATTCATGTGATTGTCTAGCAATAACAGAACGGTCACTGATAGACGCCAATCAGCTGATTCAAATAGAAGGAGTTACAGGCTTAAGGGTTGAGCCGATTACCATGCACATTGATAATTTTGTCGCTTTGCGTATGTCCACAGTTAGTAAAAATTTCAAGTTATAATAATTTTTTGTCCTTTACAGAATTAAATATCTACGAGTTAAACGTAAGCCTTGGGCCTCGTAGTAAGATTGTCAAAGATTCCTGTCGATAAAAATAAACGTAGGGAAATTAATACGTTATCTGTAATAAATTAATATCTGAATTCTAGTCTTTTTAATACTTCAACGCGAGATAAATAGTTGTAAATACGTGTTCACCTTGGTAGTGTCCAAATACTGGTAACCACATATTGGTTTCTCGTAAATTGCGCTACCATTAATTAGGACCGAGATATTATCTTCGTATACAATTACACATCGTCTCTCATAAAATTTCCTTACTAAAACTTGTTAACTGTTTCCTAATCAAATTAATTGAAATCGGGTAACTTTTAAGTCCTCAATGTTTGGCTATATTAATTTAGTTTTACTCCAGAATAATGTAAAGGGCAGTTGTCCATGAAAATTTATACATACCATTGCCGTGACAAGTTGGCAGTACATTATATCTGCATTATGTTAATACTTCAATACACTTTACTATAATTATTGTAATTAATTAGTTTAAGATTAATAGAACAAACGTAATTAAATTTCTTTCTGGTGGTCAGAAATTAATTATGCTTTGTGGTTTAAGACCAATATTGTATATCATTGTAATTGGGCAGCAGATTCTTGTCACGCGCTTTTTTAAATGTACTTATGTTATTATACATTAAAACGTAATTTCTTTACATTCTTACTGGCGCTGTATTCGCTGTAAGCTAACATACGAGTATGTTAGACACACCAACAAATAGTGACAGATGTTGCTGTTTTTAGTCAGCTGGTTTTCTTTTAATGTTAAGACACTTGACATTGTTTTCATGATTGCGCGATATAAGTCTGGTTTTACTGATTTTCAATGAGCCGCAAGAAAATGAATAAACTCTGACTTTAATGAAATTAAAGTTTTCAATATTGGATTTGCAACGGACGATACAATCGACCGGCTCGGTGTGTGTGTGTTTTGGGTCCGCCCAGTTGGTGATGTAGGACTTTTACACTACTTATTCCATCGTGCTTCCCCTGGGAGTGTCGAGCTAACTCCGTCAATGTCATTGTGGGAGACCGAGCCGAGACCTCATCGGACTAGGCCTGAATAACTGCCATCAGGGTGGATCCAGTTTCCGAACTTTGGACAAATGGGACTCATCAACTTTATTTTAATGTCTAGCAATCCATTATGTTATTCCCATGGTGAATTATTGTTTTTGTAATTTTGTAGTATCAAGGAATATGGTTCATCATGATTTTGGCCACTGTAATTTTATATTATGTAATCGGAAGCGCTCCTCCACCGTAATAATTTTTCGTATCTTTTTTTCAATTGGCCAACGAGAGTTAAGTTTAAGTTAAGTTAAATATTTATTTTTTTAAATTTAGTTTAAGGACCTTTGACACTGTGAGAGAAGATAGGCAATACAGAATGAAATATGTGAACCTATTGGTTATTTAATTTCTAATTGCCTGATACTTTTAATTAAAGACCTTGCAACTTACTATTAGAAAATAATCAACCGAAATCTGTGGCCTAATTTAAGTTACCATAAGGCTTAGATGTCCCCGTCAAAACCTAAATAGTTCCTTGCGTTGCATGGTAGTGGTCTCGATTGAGCATACCTGAAGGGCAGGAAACTGTTCCTTGTTGGAGAGAACCAGCGACTATCACAACCCCAGTCCAAACAAGGTGGCGCCCTTATTAACCGAGCAAACCGTAACCATCTGGGTATCCGTCAATCTTAGTTAGGTCCTCATGTCACTGCGCAAGAACTTGGGTTGTTCCTGGCGCTCTAGCCAATACTCACGCCCTTCTCCCACTGAGCGAGGCCGACAAATATTGCATAAACCCCGCGAGGGGAGGGGTGGCAGCTTATCACCAATAGAAGATTATAATTTTGTTTATAAATCAACACGTTTAATGTTATATAAGAACATCAAGACGACACAGCCTCAATGGTGAGTTCATAGGAAACTGTGCGTCTAAACATAAAACAATAGCTCAGTATGAACTATACAACTAGCCGAGCTTGTCACCCTTACCAGTACTAGCAGCTAGTAAGTAGCAGTAGCAAGACTAGAATTATATGAATGGACCTTTAAACAGTAAAACCATATTCCCTCGGAACAGACCCAAAAACCTATAAACAGGGTTAAAAGATGTTGTAAAAAAACAAAAAAACCTCTTATTTTCAAAACATCAAACTATCCAATCCGGCTGATTGAATTCCTTTTCCATCTCTTGTGTTACCTGCCCAGCTCGATGTTCTTAAGAGGACACAGGTGACATATATTCAATGTTATCATCGATCAGGAAAAATTATGGAGATCACAGCTTTAAAAGAGGCCAACAGCACTTGTAGAAATTCTCTTTTTCACACTTACCCATACCACACACTATCGTCAGTCTAATAAATATAAATCCTCCGGTTCGTCGATGCAACTAAAATATGTGAAAAACAGAAAGACGTGAAGTGCCACAGATTACCATTTTTAACGTCATCCGACCAGCTGACTCTTTTTTATCTCCTCAGACGGACTTTTAATAGGGATACGTTAGGCTAACATGTGTTTACATATCGTAGTATTACAACTATTATATCAGACGCATACTACAAATTCAAATCTCATCTGCTATTTATTCTCGTTTGCCAATCTTGGTCATCAATTAGACCAATGTTACAATGTTCGCTAAACACTCAACTAAATCCCATATAAGTAACATTGGCATCATCATTGAATCTTGAGTTTTTACCACACACGACACACACACACACAACACACAACACACACACACCCACCACACACACACACACACACACCACACACACACACACATCACACATATATATATATATATACTAGCTGTTGTCCGCGGCTTCGCACGCGTCTCTTAAGCTTTCGCCCGTTTTATTCTTTGCCTTCAATAGTGTGTGGCTATTTAATTTACGTAACTGTGTCGTAATTGCTGTTTATAATGTGCAGGCGCTTTGATAACTTTTATATATTGCAGTACAGGCCTGGTGGTGCATTTACATAATGGGCATTGCATAATTAAACCTTCTACATAGAAAATACAAATAAATTACAAATTTTCATTGTGATCGGTCAATAGTTCTGAGTCTATTAAGGACAAACACACAAACATTCCATTTTATATATACCCGCGGCTTCGCACGCAATCTTTAGAACGAAGTCCTTATTTTATAGTAAAAAGCAATTGTGATGTAATATGAAGGGAGTCCTATACCGATTTTTAAAAACGTACGTTAGGCATACATCAGGTATTATTAATTAAGTTCATAGTAAATAGTATCAGAGTTTAACTTTAATTATTATATCATGTTTGGCAGTATGTAGGAGCATTTCTGGTTCTAATATATTATATACCATTAACAGTCACAGCTGAATCTTCCTTGTCATCCCGGCCTTTCGTCCTTATCTTATATTTCAGGTCTAAGATAGTTCAATTACCTTAGTAGAGTTTGCCCTTATTGTTCTGACGAAGAAAAAAAAATATATACTTACGTTAGGTCCGAGATGGCCTATTCGGTTAAAATGTGCCTAGTTAAGACCGTTTGCAAATTCATCTTACTACTATATCACAGTTTAGTTGCCGCATATCGCCTCGATCAAAATACTATATTTACGTTTCGAATTAATTCTAGTTCTCGGTGAGTCATTTTTTGGTCAATCGTGTTGTTGAAAATAGTTGAGTTTGGCCTTGTATGATGAAGAAAATTTACACACATAAGTAGGGACCAAGAAGCCTATTACGGCATAGGGGGAAGTCCTTCTACTTCCTATGTACTTTCGGTAAGAGGAAAATCCGCATTAAGGTTGGTGCAACGTTCCCAAAAATAATCATTATTAAAGTTTTGTGTCAAATAAGTCTATGTTGTTTTTTGACTGAGTTAGGAAAGAATGACATTATTGAGGCATGTTATTATTCTATTTATCTATTTTTTCATAAAGCCACTTTTAAAATTCAACATCACATTGTCAAGGAAGCCCAACCAGTATTAAATACCTATGTGAAACATTCATGACTATTGTTCCGATTTAAAGTTTGGTTACATAACAGTGTTTAAATATTAGTTAAAAATGCATTAGATGATTTAAATTCGTCTACTGTCAAGCACTATTAATTTACTTAATATTTGATCAATTTTAATGTAAACATATGTTTCAGCCAATTTGTCGAAATAAAAATGAAGGTATGAAACAGTGTTTAGTCCAGTTTAATAAAAAATAAACTGAAGGTATGAAACAGCTGTTTAGTCCAGTTTAATTTGTGTTTTGAAAACGTATTAAAAACAACATTTATTCTGAATTTCAAAATGTTCCAGATAAACTTTTCTTATATTTGCTTCGTGTTTAAAAACCTTTCCTCAGATTTCAGATGAACATTTTACAAAAAGAATCTAACGAATCCGTCCACCCGTTATCGTGTTTAGCGCTTACAACACATTTTGACATTCATTTTTATTTATAAGATATACTCTATATTAGTATATATATTTGATATAGTATTTATATGGCAGATATATGGGAATTTAAAGTCTATAGAGTAATTTGTTTTGTTTGAAATTTATTGCGAAACCTCAGACAGGACAAATTTTATTTTTCAATATAAAAAAATGTAAATATTTCACTGGCCCATTGAGGTTGATAGGTCTTCGCTAACGTAGCGCCTGAGATTTACTTCCTTCCTGGTCCAACCAGAACCTCTTAATTACGATCGTTCGGGATTTTTTGTGGACAATACTAGATTTTTTTTTAGCGCTTATATTTTATTGGACTGTAATTGTATGCTTTGATTGGACCACCCTTGCTCACAAAAAACCTTTGTTTTGTCTTATTACAGAGTCCACATTTACTATTATCTCTAATGCTTTCAACTGGAGCGTTTACAGGTTTACAGACTCATTTCGTTCCAGGTCCTACCACAGGGTATGTTTCTCCAGGAAGGGAAGGTCCCCTTATTACTATTTACCAAATCTGACACCACTTGGGTGAGGCAACAAATATGTGGAGAAGAAAATACAACCAAATCACTAAAAAGAAAGTGTTACTTATTCCTAACAGCTACTACAATATCCGTCATAAGACAAGCTTGGTATTCACCAGGGACTCAATGGTTATACCACATTCAAAAATCTTTGCTCTTGTTGACTACATTTAGATACAAATAAAATGTTTTCCTCAAAATTGAATTTATGCCACAAAAATCTTTTTAGCAGATGCTTAAAATTTATTGTTTGAAAGAGATGTTAAGACCAAGTGACCAGACTTACCGTATTAATGATTCATATAAAAAAGTAAACTCAATGGAGTCACCCAATAGTCAGGACTTGGAGTTCCTACTCACACATTATTTATTTTATACAAAGAAAAAGCAAAAGTCAACTGCGTAATAAGAAAGATCTTTTCAGTTGTTGCTTTACAACCATTCAGGGGTTTACCACTGGTTAATAATTTGTGTTTACAAAGGGACCTAAAAAACAAAGGCTTTTGCATTAATTGCTGTCATTATAAACGCATCAAAAATAAGAATCCAGAATCTTGTCATCAAGCCAAACGCCCAGCTTTCCATACGCAGAGTCAATTAGGCATTATTGAGCTGCGCTTTACACTTAACTACCCTACTTCTTATTTAACTTCTAAATTCTCTTGTTCCCAAATATGTTAATTTCTGAAATAAAAAGCATTCTGCCGTGGCATTTTTCTGCATAATTAAAGATAGGAGAGAATGATCTTTCCTCTTTAATATGATTTTAAATGTACCTTTACATGCAATTTAAAACATATTTTTTCAAATAACATACTCGTTATTATACTATTAAGGGGAGCAGACCCACTTTTAAAATTTCCCTATCTCCGCCATGTTAAACTTATGTACCTATTTACTTATAATACTATAATAGATACAGAAATTTGAAACTTTGCACCATGTTCATACATACCACTTTGTATTACATATTTTACACCAGACGGTGGTTTTGGGAAAAATATTACTTTACTTTTATATTTATGATTTTTTATTTTGTTATATTGTTATAAATGCCTAAACAAATAACTTTGAAACATTTTTTTGTTTTTTTTTTTTGTAAGTAATTATTTTTTACAAAACGCATATCTGGTATGAAATTTGTATTATATGATAAGCCTTAAAGTTGTCTGGTAAAAATTGTCATGTCTTTACTATTAGCGTGTTTACTGAAGTTAAAGGGTTACATATACATCAAAAAAATTATAGTTTTCGAAAAATGAAGAAATGTTGAAAAGTAACACTTTAAAAAGTTGTAATGAAACAGGTAAATAAACTATACTGCTCTGAAGGTTCTCTATTGCATATTTATTTCATTATTCTTATCTTTTTACAGTTGTTTACAGTTGTTTCTCTTTGCTGGATGTACCTCTTGTAAAGCCACTCTAGGTTTTTTTCTAATTCTCGGTATTCTGCAAGATTCCAAAAAAATTAGTAAAATAAACAGAAAAAAATACTTGTTGTAAATTCTTGTTGTTCTTGGGCATTTTACACTACTATATACTACACTTTCCATGAGTATTAAAAAGTAAAATAAAGTGAAAACACACACAGCAAAACTGGGTTTTCACACTGAATAATAACGATTTTGTTTCTTGTAAACACAAACACCACAACAAAAAACTGTTATTATAAAAACAAACCAAAAATACAGCTGTTTCAAAATTCAGCTGTCAAAAGAGCCGTGGTGGTTTCTATACCCTCTAAAATACTGTTGATCATGTAGCAGTTCCATTGAAGTAGTACTATAACATGTAAATAATAGCACTAGTGTAAGGGAAACGCCCGATCGGTTGCGTCTGGGCATCAGTTTTCTTGATTGTGAGGATTGAAGTTGTGGCGTGCAGGCCGTTAGAAAATATTTTGTAAGCTACTCTATCAAAAGAAAAACATATACATGTTTTATAACCATTGTATAGAGGAAATTTCAGGCTATTTTAAAAACTGAAAAAAAAACCATAAAACCAAAAAAAATTGAGTTTTAAGTGGTCTGCTCCCCAGGTACGACTCTGTGATAAAGAGTCGTTCAGTTGCAGGGGCCTCGACTATTACCTTTCACCTCCAATCAGTTTATTTTCGAGAGATCAAAATGTTTTGATTTGCGGTTTTCAACCTAAGATTCGAGATGAGAGATAATGCCCGAAGTGTCGTCTATTTTTGTCAAGTTTTTTAATAAGTTGGGAGACCACCGTTTCAAAATCTTGCTGTATAGGGTCCGGACAATTAGCTAGCAATATTTTCCAATTTAGGCAGAGTTCGGAGAATAACTGTTTGCAGGAGATGTCATCACAAGATTGTTTGTAGTATTTAATACACTTTTCCAAATTTTCACAAGCTAACTTTGCAGGAGTTACCACCATTTTCGTTTAGGTAAAACGAAAATCAGAAGAAAAACAAAAAGATTTAATGTGCCTATTAAAAACACTGATTATTACAGTCAGGTGAGAATACCGGATTTCCAAGTATTCCTGAAAAAATGATATTGGCAATCAGCACTGAAGATATGTAATGAGGTTGCCGTCCATATAATGCAGGCGCAAGTGAAACCGCGCCGTAGTTGACAGGTGGCTAGGCTATCGCGCTGTAGCTGCAGGTACGGCAGGGGATTTTCGTGCGGCGGGCAGCCTGCGGGAAGGACTCTAGTGCGCATGCGCCCCGACTGAGCGTTGAGTGACTGCAGGGTACCCATTCATGTGAGTATTTCCAAGAATAGACACTTCACTGATAAAACGCCAATCCTGTGTTCCAAGCCGACAAGCCAATTACTACTTACGGTAGTCCAGAGTAATTTAGTGGCGCCGGACGGCCGCGGGCACAGTTTTCGAGTATAAACACTGCACTCGTTTAATAAAACTCCGCAATCGGATCGTAGTATTTAAATATATTAAAAATTAATATATGAGCAGACGAAAAATCCTACCAGCAATAGGTGTTAGGGAACCAGGCCTTACCAACCCACCAACGGATACGGGTAATATTTCGTTTGAAATAAGATACCGTTGGAAATTGTAATGTATATTTTTTCAAACAGTTGGTAATCTAATCTAACAAATTGTTGGTAATAAACTATATAGGTTTTTCTTTTTTGTTAGTTTCTCAAACCTATTGCTATGGAGTGAAAACCTCCTTCAAACTGAACCTGCTGCATCACCCAAACATCACCTGTCAATTTATTTCAGAACCCGACCTGTTGAAATGCCACTGAACCCTCTATGAAAAACCCATATCAATTGAAGAAATAATTAAAAGTAAAGATAGACTCACTAAAAAAACATAAATCCTCTTTTTGGGCCTATTAATGGAAATATCCTCAAAAAGTTTCTAAAATTTTGTAAAAATGAAAGGTAGCGGTTACCGCTTTTTTCATATCACACAAACTGTCCTCTACTGCATGTTACTTTTTCCCCTCCTCAAGCATGAAAAATTTCAAAGTTATTACCTCTTCAAAAATATCCAGTAGTAAATACACACTCATTTTTAGGCCAATATCTTTGATTCCAACTGGAAATCCAAAATTATTGAAGAAAAATTGTTACTGGTTTACCGTTATTTATAGTACACTAATATTATATTACTGTAGATGCTTATACCCTTTATAAATCAAAAACCAACTTTTCGGAAATACTTGTTGTGAAAAATTAAATTTTGTTTTTGGATTTTTGCTGTGATTGTGCAAATGTGATTCTCCCGATTTTCACGATTAAAGCTTCACTGACCAAAAATTTAACATAAGTTTATTACAAAACTTTAGATTTTGATTTTTCTTCCAAAAACTTCTCACAACTCGGTTCAAATCTAAATTAAAGAGAGTCTGGTTTCTCAAAAAAATGAGATTTAAAATTTTAAAATGAAACTAAAAATGTATTCTTCTCCAAAATGGTTTTAAATTAACAAAATAAACTAAAAAGTTCTCTTATCACAAAAATATTCAAAAAAATCAAAAATATAAACTACCAAAACCATTTGGGGGAAAAATTTTTTTTTTATTAACTTTTACGATCGAGTGTCTTAATTGACAATACTTCAAGAAAATTTGAATTTAATTCACAGGAACTCTGTAATCTGGGAAAACTTTAGAAATTTAATTCACACACAGTATAAAAATAAAAGATATTAACTCACCGCTGGTACGGGACTTACTTATTTTGAAAGGTACTTATGGAAGGATGATAGGAAAAACTAATATCGCACTACATGAAAGAAAATTAATTAACCTTGATTTAAATTACTCCCGATTAAAAAAGGAATTACCTCTATATTCCCAAACCAGAAGGATTTGAGTGAAGAACTACTTGCTTCTCAAAAAACTGGACGTCCTGCACCCTGTCGTCGTCGACACTCTACGCCCTCCAAACACACACTTACACTGGCACATTTTTATTAATCATGACTTCTCATTTGTTTAGCCATATAATTTGCTGTAATTAAAAACGTCGTAACATCAACCCATTTTATATTTCCCATTATTTATTTTTTACTATTATTATAAAAATACTAGACACACCCATACTTAACTTGTTTTATGTTTTTGGGGCCAAATTAATAAGTAAAATATATAATCAATTCTCTTAAGGATTAATTTAGAATATGAATTATATATGCCAATTTTTTAAATCGTTTTTAGAGACCCATTCTTCTGTTCCTTTTCGACAATATAATTTTCCTGAAAAATAAAACATTACTGACCTGTCGGGGGGGCTAATGTTTTATAGAGTTCCTCAAATTTTCACATTTAGTACTTCAATCTTTTTAATTTGTGAAACTTGCACTTTTTCACTGATTTTCTCCATTCTTTATATCCCTGAAAATTATGAAAGGTAACTTCCGTTAAATTTGTAAATGATCCTGTAAGGGTCCACAAACCGGGTTTTGCCATTTTTGCCTGCAACATTTCTACGCATTTTATTACTCAGTCCAGTGGTGTCTTAACATATACAAGGCCCTTTCCAACTTTGAATGGGTGTTTCACATTTCCTTTAATCACTATAGCCTGCCCTCTTCCCTGTTAGCCGATAAATAGAACTTTTTCTAAGTTTACTCACAGTTACATTTGAATATTCTTATCCAAATTATCCGGCTTTGACAATTCACAGTCCAATAAAATCATTAATGTTCCATCTATTGGTCAGTTCCAAGTTAGGACTATTTCCGAACATACGAGTAATTTCGTATGGTGAATTATTCGTTAGCTTGGAGAGGTCGCACCAATTTATCGCTAATTGTAATTCAGTTAATTTAGTGTCCCACTTAGTTTGAATCCGAATTAAAGTAAATTTTTACCTTCTGTTTTACAGTCCTTCATTCTGACGGTCACTTTTGTTTCCCTGTGGTACAAATGGCGTTACAAATATTGATGGTTGCTTCCTCGGGCCAAATAGTTTTTTTAGGTCGACACTTCCTAAATAAAACACTGATGTGTCCGACACTAGATTTTTGCAATATGCAAAACTTTTTAAAAAATTTCAATTTCCAATACCTTTATTATAGATTTACTTTTCGCGTCCTTTATTGCGCTTTAAAAATAC
>NW_025780082.1:0-16701 GCF_021130785.1 Homalodisca vitripennis | reverse complement strand
TTTAACCTTTTTTTGGGGAAAGTTTTTTATTTGGTTAAAAGACATTTTTCAAATTATTAAACATTTTGGTAAAAAAATTTAAAAATAAGGGGTTTTTGCGTTTTTGAAATTCCCAAAAAATAACTGGTTTAAAAAACCCCCGGGTTTTGTAAAAAGAAAAAAAAAATTTTTTTAAAAAGTTTAAATGAACAAATTCGAAGGAACAATTTAAAAAAAATTTAATTTTTCCCAGATTTAAAAAAAAAACTTTTTAAAACGGAAGGTATCCCACCCGAAAAAAGCTTTAAGTTTTTTCAAAATTTTTTTTTCCCCTTGAAAATTTTTTTAAAAACAAACCCTTGGGGATAATTAATAAATTTAAAAAAACGGGGAAACCCCTTTTTAAAAAAAAAGGGCAAAATTTAAAATTTTTTTGGGGAAATTTAAAACCGGTAAACAGTTTTTCCGTTTTCCAATTTAAAACTTTTTTGGTTTTTTTTTTTTTTTGGTTAAAAATTTGCGGTCGGCCATCTAACTCAAGTAGGTCGGAGAAAAAAAAATGAAAGAAAATGTCCCCAATTTTTAAACCCTTTTGGGGATAATCAACGGAATTTTAATTCTTTGAACCCCACAAAAAATTTAAAGGGGGAAAACCTCAATAAAAAAACCCATTAAAAAAAAATTTAACCCATTTATGAAGTTTTTAACTTTTTATTTTAATTTTTTTTTTTTCCCCAAAAAGGGAGGGGTTTCCCCTTTCTGAAATTTTAAAAAAAAAATTTTTTAAAAAAATTTTTTTTAAGAAAAGAAAAAAGTTTTTAAATTTTTTAACAATTTGTTTTTTTTTTTCCCCCAAAGGGATAAAAGCAAATTTTTTAAAAATAAAATTTTTTAAAAAAAATGTTTTTCAAAACTTTTTTAAAAATAAATATTAAAAAATTTGGGTTTCAGAAAAGAAAAAATTCGAAAAAAGAAGAATTTGATTTTAAAATTTTGATTTTTTAAGAATTTTTTAAATTTTTTAAAAACCCACAAAATGTTTTTGTTTTAAAATTAAATGTCCAAAAATTTTTTAAAAAAAACCCTTTTCACCGTTCATTTGCCACAAATTTGATCCCCCCCCTTTTCGGGGGTTGCCTCTTGAAAGAAACTTTTCCAAACGGAAAACCCATTGTAAAATTCCCAAATTAAAAATCCCCCTTTTTAACCCCAAATAAAGGGGGGTTAGGATTTTTTTCAAAATTTCTTGTTTCCCCCTTTTCGTTTTACTGAAAAAGTTTTAAATCACCCTTTCCCCGCATTAAAATTAGGTGGGTTTTTGGCCCAGGGGGGAAATTAACACTTTTTTTTTAAAAAATTTTGCATTGCCCCAAGCGGAATTTTGGGGGGGAAAACTTTAACGCTTGGAAAACCTCACCTTTCCACAATTGTGCCCAATTACTTTCCCAACAGCTAAAATCCTACAACAAACTCTTTAAAAACCCCAACCCCTAATTCCGGGGGCCCTGAGGAAACCTGTTAACCCCTTGGCCGGGGTTTGGGGGGGGAAACTAAAAAGGGAGCCCAAAATTCCGGGAAAGCAAACCCGAAAACCGAGCTAAACCTTTCCTTTTTTAAAGAAAAGGGGGGATTTTTAAAAAATTCCCCTGAAAAAGGAAAATTTTTGTTTTTAAAAATTTTTTTCCAAAATTTTATCAAAACATTCGCGCTTTAAAAACTTTTTTTCAAAATTCTACGGAAAAGTGCCCAAACTGGATTTGCCAAAAACACTCTTTCAAAAGAAAAACAATTTTCCAAAAAAAAAGAAAAAAAAAAAATTTTTGGGGGGGGGGGGAAAAAAAATTTTTTGATTTTTATGGGGGGGCCCCCATCAAAATAAGGCCCCCCTTTGAAAAGAACCCCCACAGAATTGGACCCCCTGTTGACTTCACCGTTTGCCCCCCAAAAAAATAAAACCCCCAATTTGTTTTATGAAAAAAAAATGTGCGCTTAAACCCAACCCAAAAAATTACACCAAAAAGGGGCCCCCCCCCGAAAACTAAAGATTTTTTTTAAAAAAGACCCCCAAAACCCGGTGTTAATTTTTGCCCAAAAACAAAAAAAAAAAAAAATTTAGAAAATAAAACCCTAAAAAAAAAAAAAAAAAAAAAAAATTTTTAAAAAAAATAACAAAAACAATAAAAAGAAAAAAAAAAACGCCAAAACAAAAAAAAAAAAAACCCAAAAAAATAAAAAACATAAAAAAAAAACCCCCAACAACCTTCTTTTTTTTTAAATAACATAAAAAACAAAAAAATTTGGGGGGGGGAAATAAAAAAAAAAAAAATTTTTAAAAAAAAAAAAAGGAAAATAAAACAAAAAAACCCTTTTTAAAAAACCAAAAAAAAAAACCCCCCTTTTTTAAAACCTAAAAGGAAAAACCTAAAGAAACCTACCAAAAAAAAAAAGCAAAAAAAAAAGGGGGGGAACCAAAAAACCCTAAAACCTAAAAAAAAAAACCCCCCAACAAAAAAAACAAACCCAAAAAAAAAAAAAAATAAAAAATTTTAAAAAATTTAAAATTTGATTTAAAAAAAAAAATAAAAATTTGGAAAAAAAAATAAAATAACGCTAAAAAAACAACAAAAAAAAAAACCCTCGCAAGCGGGGGTCATTCCTCAACAGACTGCCCAATTAAATTTAAAACATGCCCCAACGCCTAAGGTTAAAGACTCGCCTCAAACGCTTCTTGGTGTCTCAGGGGCATTCTATAATGCGGGGGTTTTTGGCATTTGACTGGAGACCGCCCAATTAGAAGACGACTCTGCTGTGCTAAGGGGCTGCATTGGCAAAATGAAAGAGGCTGATTGTAAAATTGTAAAAAGAATGTGTTTTGTTTTATAATCCCTGGAATTTTAGAAACCCCGTATTGACGTTTCCCATACAATGTATAAAAATGTCGCTGCAATAAAAAAGATTTTGATTTTGTTTAAAAGATAATCATGATCAATATTTTTAATGTACTGAATGAAAGGTTTTGAAAAAAAACCCGGGGATATTGGGTTGTAATAAAAGAAAGAAACAGCAAGAGTGGACATAAGGGGGTGTTTAAAACAAATGTTGTGTCATAACTTAAGGAACCCCCTGTTATTGTGTACTTTGAATTGCTATGCTTTAATAAAAACCCTTTTTAATATAAAACAGCTTTTGTCGTTTTTCTTATTACAACAAAAACAAAGTATCAATTTTTATATATTCACAACACCATAAGATAACTATTTCCAAAAATATTTGTTATACCTATTAATGGATTTACATTCACAGTATTTAAGCTGTGATTAGTGAAAACAGTATGCCCAAACAATAATGACTATTTCAGACTCTACCCAAACGAATTCTAGAATTTTTATCTTTTTTTTTAAATTTTATTCATAGACTTTAAAAATATAGATTTAACAACCTGAAAAAACAATTGTGTAAAAAATAAAATTTGAAAGTTTTTTCTATAATTAAAAAGCTTCTAAGAGCAATGTTATGAGTAAATAAATAACTTTTTTTTTCTTTAGTTTATAGATTTGCTCCATATGCATAAAACATTTCTTTAACATTTGCATAACAATTTTAAGTTTGCTAACATTTAAACATTGAATCAAACCTTCCAATCATACGGGTTTTTACGTTACAAAACTCGCTGCTCCACCGTGTTTGGGTATCAAGAGAATCGTAGTGTACAGACTGTTCCCCAGATGTAATTTAAAAAGGGAATCTACAGTGTTCACCTAATTAACTATGAGAATGTTACATTTCACCAATGTAACATGAAATTTTCAGTGTTCACCAATGTAACATGATTTTACAGTTTCCCAAGAACTAGAAAAATTTACAGTTTCACCAATGTAACTTGAAATGTTACGGTTCACCAATTAACTATGAGAATTTTTACAGTTTCACCAAATTAGATTACTTTTTTTAACTTAATACTTGCAATAGGCGGGTCTGTAGGGAAACAGTAAAGCATAACTTGAGTTTATTCGTTCCCCGAATTTTTTTGGATAACTCAATGAACAGACACCAGGCCCAGGAGTTATACCCAAACATCCAAATCAAAACGCACACTAAAGGAAGGTAAACTGCAGCTGAACTAAAATTTATATTTTTTAAAAAAATCTAATTTTACTACCCCAAACAAATCCCCTCGGGTTAATTTTGTAAAATTGTTTACCCCTTTTCTATGTCCCTAATTTGAGCTGTACTCTATTAAAACATACTAAATCGATCGTGTTAACGAGAATTGTATTTTCTTAAGGGAAAGATATGCCTCTATCCATCTACAGTAAAATGCAATTATTTAAAAACTTCCATAATAATTCATTTTTTAAAAACCAGTAGCAATGTCATTTTCATGTAACACACCACGAGTAAAACCTGTACGTGGGGGTCATATGCCCACGTTTCATGAACACACACACAAGTAAAACTCTGTAGGGGGGTCATATGTCACGTTCATGTAACACACACACACAGTAAAACTCTGTACGTGGAGGTCAAGTCACTTCTGTAACACACACACAAAAAAAAAGGTAAAACTCTGTACTGGAGGTCATATGTCACGTTCATGTAACACACACACACGAAAAAAACCTGTACGTGGGGCAATGTCACGTTAAAAGAAAAAACACACACACGAGTAAAACTCTGACGGGGAGGTCATAGTCCGTTCATGTAACACACACACACAGAAAAACTCTGTCGTGGAGGTCATATTCACTTAAAAGTAACACACACACACAGTAAAATTTGTACGTGGGGTCATAGCACGTTCATGAACACACACACAGAGTAAAACTTGTACGGGGATTTCCCTTTCAGGGTTCAGTAACACACACACCAGTAAAACCTGTACTGGGGGTCATAGGCACGTTCCCGTAAGGTACTGAAGTCCCTTCCCAAAACATTAACCGTACCATTATACAGTAAAAAAAAGGGGCCAAAATTCAGGGCAATAAAATATGGAACAAGTTTTTTTTTATTTTTTTAAAAAACTTAAAAACCCTAAGTAGTGGGGGGAAATGAAAATTTCCCATTGAAAATTAAGGTGGGAATTTGAATATCTACAACACTGCCCTTGGGTACCGATGTTAAATGAAAAGTTGCAATAAATTTTACGTTTGACTTTGTATTTTTTCCCTTTTCATAAGGAAAAAACCGTTTGTTTAAAAAAAATTTTTTAAAAATAAAATTTAAATTAACCCCCCAAATCAGTGAGAAAATGGCCATTTGACGAAACCAAACCCCCCCCTTGGAATGATACGCCCCAAACTTGAAACTCGTTTTCCCTTTAATTAAAATTTTGGGTTTCCATGAAAATATTTCTATAATTTTGTTTGTGTTAAAGGGTTTATCAGGGGGAATAAGACACGAAACAATAAATTTTAAAATGGTCAAATTTAGCAGGGGCTGTAAAAAAACCTTTTTGGGGGTTAACTGTTAATAAAACTATCTTAAACCCAAAAATTTTTTTTTGGTATTTTTATTATTTTTTTGAAATAGAAATAGACATTTTTTTTAAAGAATAGTTACATGTTTAAATACGCTTAGTAAAACCCAAAAAAATTTAAGTTTTTTTTCCCTTTTTCGTCCCCATTTTTTTTTTTAAATTTTCAAAAAAACTGGGAAAAACTTTAAATGGAAACATTAAAAAATTTTAAATTTTTTCTACTTTAGAAAAAATACCGAAAACCCATAAAATAATACATTAAATTGTGTAGGGGGCCCAAAGGGGAGCCCCCCAAAAAAGGGGGGGGTTTTTGTTTTTTAAAAAAAAAGACTGTTTTTGGTGCCAAAACCCCCGGTTTAGTTCCAATTTTTTAAAAAATTTTAAAAACCCAAAAAAACCCCCACGACGTACGAGGGTTTCATGCCAGGGGCTTTTCCGCTTACTGATAACAACCTTACAATTTTCCCCCCCAAAAAGGGGTCCCCCCGGGACCAGTAGATTGAAAAATAAAAAAAATTTAGTGTGAGGGTTAACGGAAATTTTTCCCAAGTTTTTTTTAAAACCCATCACACCACGACGTCCCGGGTTCACTGCCATGGGTGTTATTTTTACTATAAAAACCCTTAAAATTTTTTACCCCAAATGTGTAGCCTGACCAGTAGATGTAGACGTACACAAATGTAGTGTACTTTACCGGCATATTCAATGTTTACATTAACTCCCCATCACCCCACGACGTACGTTTTGGGGTTCCCACTGCATGGGTGTTCACCTTACTGACTAACAACCTTAAAATTTTTTCCCCCCAAATGTGTATTTCCTAAAACCCCGGGGGGTTTAAGGGTTTTGACAAACCAACAAAAGGGGGAAAAGGGTTTTTGACTTTAAAAAACCCGGGCCCCTTTATTTCCCAAATGTTTAAAAAAAACCCCCTTTTCAAAAACCCCCCCCCGACGTACGAGGGTTCACGGGCCAGGGGCCCTGTTACGTTTTACGGGGACAAAAACCTTTAACAATGTTTACCCCAAATGTGTGTCCGGGCCCCATGTAGAGTGTAGACGTACACAAGACGTAGTGTGACTTTTCCCGGCATAGTTAAATGTTTTTTTTAAACTCACACACCCCAGGGATACGATGGTTTTTTTCCCCAGGGTTTTTTCACGCTTACGGACTAAAAACCTTACAATGTTTCCCCCAAAAGGGACCCGCCATGTAGAGTGTAGACGCCCAAAAGGGACTGAATTTGGGGACTTAAGGGGCAATTTTCAATGTTTACTTAACTCACATCACACCACATTTAAAAAAGGTTCACTGCCGGGGGGTTTTCCGTTACGTGAAACAACCTTACAATTTTTAGCCCAATGGGTAGCCCTGACCAGAGAGTGTAGACGTACAAAAAGACTGTAGTGGGGACTTACACGGAGAAAATTTTTAATTAACCCACATCACCCCACACGTAGGGTTGGTTAAATTTTTTGGGCTGTTCACGCTTACTGAAAAACAACCTTAAAATTGTTTACCCCAAGGGTTAGCCCCGACCATGTAGATGAAAGGTACACAAGCCCGTAGTGTGACTTTTCCCCAAAAGGGGTTCAATGTTTACTTTAACTAAACTAACCCCGAGTACAAAGGTCACTCCCCCATGGGTGTTACGCTTACGTGACAAAAAAACCCAACAAGGGTTACCCCCAATGTTGTCCTGCCCGTAAGTGTAAGGCCCAAAGACTGTAGGTGTTTTTTACACGGCAAATTCCCAAATGTTTACATTAACTCACCAACCCCAAAAGACAAACGATGGTTACGCCATTGTTCCGCTTCGGGGACTAAAAACCCTTTACAATTTTCCCCCCAATTTTGGGTTAGTCCTGCCCATGTGATGGGGGACGTACACAAAATTTGTATGTGACGTTACACGGCATAGTTAAATTTTAAATTTAAACCTACACACCCCCCCGACTACGATGGTTCACTCCCGGGGGGGCTGTTCACGTTACGTGACAAAAAACCCTTTAAAATGTTTAGCCCAAGGGGTTTTCCTGCCCATGTAGATGTGACGTACACAAACTGTAGTGTGACGAAAAACGGCTTTAGAAAAAAATTTTTTTTAAATTAACTCACACCCACCCCACGACGTCCGATGGGCCTGTAAAGGGCTTTAACGCTTACTGACTAACAACCTTAAAATTTTTTTCCCCCCAAAATGGTAGTCCTCCCATGTAAGTGTAGACGTACACAAACGTGTGTGCGTTACACGGCAAATTTCCAATTTTAAAATTAATACTTCCCCCCAACCCCCCGATGGTTTCCGGGGGGGCCTTTTTCCCCTTTATTTACTAAAAACCCTTACAAGTTTCCCCAATTGAACCCTGCCCTGTGGGTTTGTGGGACGTACCCCAAGACTGTAGTGGCTTTCCCACGGCATAGTTCAATGTTTCCCATTAAACCTCACATCACCCCCACAGGGTCCCTGGCCCCCTGCCATGGGCTGTTCCCCTTTTACTGACTAAAAACCCTTACAATTTTGGGGGCCCAATTTTTTATCCTACCAGTAGAGGAAAGACTACACAAACTGTATGTGACATTCACGGATAGTTCAATTTTTACTTTAAACCACCCCCACACCCGACGTAGATGGTTCACTGCAGGGGGGGTTCACGTTTTAGGGACTAACAATTTTTTCCCCGGGGTTTTAAAATTTGGGGGTTGAGTGTTGGGGGGAAAAAATTTTTTTTAAAAACCCCCTTTATTTTTTTTTTTTTTTTTTTAAAAAAACCCTATTAATGTTCATTTTATAGTCTTGTTCCTTTACGTTTGTTCCTGCAATTTTAAAAAAAAATTTATACAAATCCCAAGGTTTAAAAAGTACTTTGTAGATTTAAAAAATTTTTTTTTTGAATAAAAGGGGGAAATTTCTAAATTTTTATTTTTTTAAAATTAATTTATTTTTTTTTTTTATTGCAAAAAAAAAATTTTAATTTTTAAATATTTTACTCTAAGTACACATTGAAGGAAATGTGTACCCCCCCCAAAAGTGTTGTTAAAAATAAAGAAAGAAAAAAAAATATTTTATTTTTTTTTTATAAATTTAAAACTAAACAAAATTTTGTTTAAATTTAAAAAATTTTAACCCAAAATTTTTAAAAATTTATTTTTTTATTTAAATTTTCCCTGAAAAATTTTTCCAAAGATTTGAGCGACAAAGGTTTGAAATTTAAAACAATGAAAAAAAATTTCTTAAAAAAGGGCGCAATTTTAAAAAACCCCTTGGGCTACATTTGCTTATTCAATACACTTTACAAGTTTTGCCCCCCCATATAATGTGAAACAAGCTAACTGGGGAACAGGGCAAGTGGATTTTTTTTATTGCTCTTTTCTATTTTTTATTCCCGTTAAAACTAAAAATTTTTTTTTTTTAAAATTTTATTTTTTTTTCAAAATTTATTAAAAATGCGTTTTTTATTTGCATTTTGGTTCAAATACGACGAATGAAAAACATTTTCTAACCTCCTAAAACCCAAAGGAATAACTTTGCCTATCATATACCCAATTTTATTAAATTTTTTTTTTTAAAAATCGTTGGAATGTTCAATAATTTTTATAAATTTTTTTTCAAAAAATTTTTTTTTTTTACAGGAAAAAAAAAACTTTTTTCTTATTTTTGGGGGCCCCAAAAAAAGGGTTTTTATTTAAACTTATTTTAAAAAATCGGGGGATGGGAAATCTTCAATGTTCCATTTTAATTTTTTCTCAGTTGTTCAAATACTTTTAAAAAAAAAGAAAAAAAAATATCCACGGTCCCCTTTAAATTAAACCCGGTTTGCGAATCGGGGGGTGGGGCCTTCATCGACTTTTTCCCAAGTTTTTGATGTTAAATGTTCTTTTGTGTTGAGCCCAACTACAATAAAAATTTCCTTTATCCCCCCCCCCCCCAAAAACAATTTTTAACAAGTAAGAGAACATTTTTGGACAACCCCCCCCGTATTTGATTTTAAACTCTTCTTTTTGTTTTTTTTAACCCCCCAAAAAACCAATTCAATCCGAGTTTCTTTTTTTTTCCCCCCCCCCCCCCCCCCATAAAAAGCATTAACAATTAAAGAACATTTTTTTGGGCCCAATCTCCCGGGTTTTATTTTAAACTTTCTGTTTGTGTTTTTAGACCACTCCAATCAATTCTGAGTTTCTGCCCCCCCCCCCCACCATAAACTTTAAAAAATTAAGAAAACCCCCCTTTTTGGGGACAATTACCGTTTTTATGTTAAACTGCTACTGTTTGTGTTTGACCCTACAACCAATTGGTTTTTTGCTCCCCCCCCCCCCCCCAAAACATCAAGCTTTAACAAGTAAAGAACTTTTTTTGGGAAAATCCCCCTTTTTTGATTTTAAAAACGCTTTTTTTTGGTTTGGGAAAAACCCAATCGATCCTGAGTTTTTCCCCCCCCCCCCCCCCCAAAAAAAGTTTAAAAAATTTAAAAGAAACAGTTTTGGGGAAAATTTAAACCGTTTTGATGAAAAACGTTTCTTTTTGTGTTGTAGACCCTACAACCCCGTTTTGGATTTTTCCCCCCCCCCTCCCCCCATAACCCTTTAAAAAAGAAGAGAACATCTTGGGACAATCACCGTATTTGATTTTAAAAACGTATGTTTGTTTTTGTAGACCACTACAATAAATTTTTTGACTTTCTGCCCCCCCCCCCCCCACCATAATTTTTAAACAATGTGGGAGAACATTTCTTTGGGAAAAACCTCTGTTTTGATGTTAAATGCTTCTGTTTGTGTTGTAGACCACAAAATCGTTTTTTCCTTTCTCCCACCCCCCCCCCCATCAAGCTTTTAAAAATTTAAAAAAACAGTTTTTGGGACAATTCCCGTATTTGTTTTTAAAATGTTCTGTTTGTTGTAGACCACAACAACAACCCTGATTTTCCTCCCCCCCACCCCCCACCATAAAAGTTTTGCAAGGAATTTTTTCCGGGTTTCAGTGAAATGACAAAAGGAAATATGGGGGGGGTTTTCTTGTTGCCCAGATATCTAACCAAAATACATAAAAAACCCACACCCTTTACTTTATAACATTAAAATTTTTTTTTTTTTAAAAAAGTGTTAATAGCTTTATGTAAATAATTTTTTTGGAGGAATCATTACCCCATTGTAATTGGGAAAACCTATTTTTAAACATCTATGTCTTTTTGGGTTCCTGTATTTTTGTTTTCCCATTTTAGTACCAAAAAGGAATTTAAAACAGAATGGGGGACATAAACCCAAAAATTATAAAATTATATTAAAAAAATTGAATCCCAACCCTTTTAAATTTCCCTTGATATTTTACCTTCGATCACGTAAATTTTTTAAATTTTGTGATTTTAAAAAAAGCTTTCTAAATCACCCTTAATTTTTTAAAAATAAAATTTAAAAACATAGGTTTTAAAATTTTTTTAAAATTTAATTTTTGTTTAAATAAAAAAAAAAAAATTACAATTCAAAAAAAAAAAAATTTTTAAAAATTTTTACCTAAAAAAAATTTTTTTTAAAGAAAAAATTTTAATTTTGTCTGTTATATATAATTATAAATTAGTGGTATTTGAGTCAATCATTGAATCTTTTGAAAAAAATCAAATTAAAAATTTTCATTTTATTTTTGTATTTAAACCCAGTAAACCAATGGGTCAGGCCACAGACATTTTTTAAAAAAAATTTAAAAGTTAAAAAAATTTTTGATTAATATGCCTTTTTTTGCTTTTGGGGGATTAAAATATTACGACGATTGACTCAAAAAAAAGTAAAATTAAAACCAAAAGGTTTTTATTTCCCTTTTAAACTTTTTATATAAACGCAGTAATAAATTAAACCCAAAAAACAAACCCTTAAAAAAAAATTTGGTCATATTTTCTTATCTGTTTTTAAGGAAGTAAGGGGAGTTTGAACCCTTTTGGAAAAACCAAAAAAAAATTTCAAGGTAAATTTTTAATTTCAAAATTTTCCAGAAATGATCCTTAAAATTGTATGAAAATGCAAAATTTTTGCAAACCATTTTTTTTTTCCAAATAATTTAAAAATTATTATAAAAAAATTAAAATTTTTAAAAAATAAAAAATATAAGTGAAAAATAAAAGGGGGTTTTTAGCCCCCCCGCGGGGCCAAACCCAAAAGCAATGTAAAATCTTGTTTAAATTTCCAAAAGGAAGCTGGAAAAACCAAAAAAAACCCCAAAAAAAATTTAAACCCAACAAAACCCTTTTTGTCTCCCAAAAGGGAATCTAGAAACCCCCTAATTTAAATTTTCTGGAACCATAAACAATTTTAAAAACCCCCAAAAAAGAAAAATTCCCCCAATTTAATGTTTGCTTTTTACTTTTTTAACTTTTTTAAAAGAAAACCCCTTAAATTTAAAAAAAAAAATTTTGGGGAAATTAAAAAAAAAAATTTAAATTTTTTATTTTTCCCTCCGGGATTCACTTTCCATCCCTTGGGGAAATACTTTTTTTTAAAAATTTTTCCCGTTTTTGGGGTTTTTTTTTTCTTATCGTTTCAAAAAACCCTTTTTTACATCTTTTTTTTGGGTTTCTTTCAGAATTTTGTTAAATTTTAGATCATTTTTTTTTTCACTCAATTTTTTTTGGAGGGGGTTTTCTTTCACATGAAAATTTCAATTTTTTCCCTTTAAGGGAGTTAAAAAAAATTTTTAAAGAAAAAAAAACCCCAAAAATTTTTTTTGGCTTTTTTCCCCTTTAAAAGGGGGTTTTTTGAGTTTAAACCCATAGGCCCAAAAAGGGTTTAAACCCTTTCCCTTTATGCCAAAAAAGTTTAAAAAATTTAAAGTGTTTTTGTTAGGAAATGCAAGCTCTCAAGGCTTTGATTTGTTTACGGGTTTCCCCCGGGGGTACCGAAATTTAATTTTTTGTTTTAAAGGGTTTTTTTAAAATATTTTTAAAAAATTTAACCAACCATCAAAAATCTGTAAAAAAAGGGGGGTAGCCACTTTGTTGTTTGATAAGCAAAGGCTTGTGTCAGATAAAGATTGACTAAAAAAGAATTTAAGAAAATAATCGAAAGAAGCAATGGTTTCCCCAATTATAATTTTTGTAAAACAACCAAAAAACTTTTCCTAAATCAAAAAAAAAAATTTTTTGAAAAATTTGCGTTTATGTCAACCCTTATGTGGGGGATTTGGGAAAAAAATTAGAAGAGTGGGTAGAAAGTAAAATTTAAACCGTTTTAAAAAAACCACAACATTTTTAACAAAGTCTCGTAAAAAAAAAAACCAAAAAATGGCACACGGTTTCCCAAAAACTTTTTTACATATAAAAGTACGCAATGGGGAATCCCATAGGCGAGACAAAAACCACAAACTAAGGATAAAAAAACAAAAAGAAAAAAAGAAAAAGGGGTTTTTCACAAAAAAAAAAAAAATTTTCACCCATTTTTTTTTCCGAAACCTTCATATGAATTGGGTAAACCCAATAATACATGGGGAAACCCAAATTTCAAAAAAAAGGGGAAATTTTAATTGGGGCCCAAAAAACCAAAAAAATTGGGCCGCCAAACCCCAACGAAACCATAGTCGAGATTAGGCCGCTTTGGTTGCCAATTAAAAAATGCCCTAAAGAGAAAACCAAAATATAAAAAGGGATGGGAATTTGAAAAAAACCCCCTGGGGAAACCAATAGGTTTTTAAGAATTTGTCCGATGAACCAAAAAAAACCCAAAGGGGCCCCTTTTTCCTTTTCCCCCCTTCCCCTTGAATTTCCCCCATTTTTTCCCCCCGCCGTCCTGTTCCAAATTGGCTTCCCTGGTCATCGTAGGGGGTTAGTGGACGAGGAAGACGATTGTGCCCTGAAACCCCCTTATTTTTTTTTAAAGATTAGTTTTTGGGGATATTTTTTTTTTTAAAGTGATGTCTTTTTTTTGTGAAGTTGAAAAAAAAACTGGGTTTGTTTCCCTTTTACTTAGGCGGCCACAACGTTTTAGAAAATTTTTTTTTTTTAAAAACCGGGTTTTTAAATTATGTTTTAGGTTAGTTTCTTCCCTGAAGAAAGAATAATTGCAGATTCGAAACGTATTTTAAATTTTTTCCTTGTTTCACTAAACCGATGGCAAAGGCCCGGAAAAACCCTTTTTTCCCCTTATTTTTTAAAAAAATTTTAAAAACCGAAATCACTGTAAAAATTTTTAAAATTCTGTATTAAAAATGAACATTTTAAATAAATTTTTCCAAAATTTTTTTTTTCACATTTAAAAAAGTTACAAAAATTCACAATTGCTTGAAATTTTTTTTTTCTTCAAACAAATATAAAAAAAATTTAAATAACCCAAAAGGGAACCCCAGGGGAAAATTTTTCACTTCATTTTAACAAAAAAAAAAAATCAACAATTTTTAAAATTTAAAAAGGTCCTTTTTTTTCTTTTTCAACTTGCAAATCCCATTAAATCTTCTAAATAATGAATACTTGTTAAATTTCTTTAAAAAATAAGGGGATCACACATGGCAAAATACCCCGGGGCCAACCCGAAAAAGGGGAAAAATTTTTTCCTAGATAAAAACCCGGTGTAGTTTTCCCAAAAATTTTTAAAAAAATTTTCTAAATTCCCTAGGGATTAAAGTGAGGATTATATTAAAATGAGTGAATATAAATTTTTTTATTTAAAACCCCGGGTTTTTCCCAAAAACTATTTAAACCCGATTTTAAATAAATTTTGGTTTAGACGTAATGAAATTAAACTCTTTCGATTTAAAACTTTTCCAAAAGGGGAAAAACTTTCCCTATTTTTTAAAAATTCAAAAAAAAAGGAATTATGGGGAAAAAACTGAAAAATTCAAAAAAAAGCGAGTTCAATTTAAAAATTTTTATGAAAAAAAACCCCAAAAATTTTAAAATCCCCCCCAAATCACCCCCTTATCAAAAAACCTTTTTCCTCGAGGACTATTGGACTTTTTTGATAAAAATTTGGGATATGGGGTCATTAAATATGAAAAATTTTTTTTAAAAACATCATTTCCGGCCCATGACCCTTTAAATATTTTTTCCCCAAATCTTTCCCTTTTTTTAAAAATTTTTTTAAATGCAATTTAAAAAAAAAAACTTTTATAAATGCATTAACAATTCGTAAATTTAAAAAATTTTTTTGGGAAGAATAATATAAAAATTTAAGCGTTTTTTTTTGAATTTCTCTAATTCTTCAAATCACACGTGGGGAAAAAAATTTTTTTGAAAACCCCAAAAAATAAAAATCGCGTTTGTAACGGGCTTTTTAAAAACCAATTGATAATTATATTTTTTTAACCAAAAAATTTTTGTCAAACTCTTTTTTTAAAAAAAGACTAAATGGGCTTTTTTCCCCAAAAAATTCTTTAGGATTGTAAAACATTTCCCTTTTATTCCCCTAAATTTTTTAAAAATCTTGTTTTTTTTTATTTTAACCCAGATCCGTAACTCTTCAAAACCCCCTTTTTTAAAACCAATTGAAATGTTTCAAACCCAATGGGAACCTTTTTTTTTTAAGGGTTTGGAGCAGTTTTTTCAATATAAGGAACAAATTTTTTAAAAAAAGGGAAAAATTTTTTTTCCAAAAATCTAAAAAAATTTTTCAAAAGTCCTTTTTTTTTTTAAAATTTTTTCAACTAATTAAAAAAAAAAATTTTTTTTCTGGTTCCTTTTTTTTTTCTTATTTTTTTTTGAGTTTATTGTTTTTGTCTTTTTTTAAAAAAATATTTATATTCCCAATTTTTTTATTTAAAAAAATTTTTAAAAGGAAAAAAAGGGTAATTTTTCTTAAAAGGGGGTTTTTTTTTTTTTTTCTGTTTTTTTGTAAAATTTTTCTTTTACCTCCATTTTATATTTAAAAATTTTCCCAAGTTTTTTTTCCCCATTCCCTTTCCCCAATTTTCTCTTAAAAAAATTCCCCCTTTTTGGGAAAAGGAAACAAATCCCCCCCCAAAACTCCCCATCTTTTAAAAAAATTTACCCATTGCTTTTTTTTTTGAAAAATTTTATCTCTTATGTCGGGGAAATTTGATTCTCATTTTTGCATAAAAAAAACGGGCTCCATTGCATTTTAATTAATTTATTCAAAACCGGGTTTTTCCTCTTTTTAGTTTTTTTTTGAGCTTGTCCCCGGCCCCCAAAAATTGAAGCCTGGTACGTTTTAATTCGAAAGGTAAATTGTTTTTAAAAATCTTTTAAAACCCACAAACCTTAAATCATAGTGAACTTTTTTTGGGGGCCAAAATTTTTTTTAAAATACTTAATTCCATCATTTTTTTAATCATTCAAAAAGTTTGTTCAAAAAAAATTTTTTAACGCTTTCTTTTCGTTCAAAAAATTTTGTTTCCCCCCCTTTTTTTTTTAAAAAATATAATTTAAATTTTCCCTAAGTTTTTTAAAAAGGGTCGAATATAAAATTCAATTTTTATTTTCATGTTTTTTTTTTAACCTGCCCCTTCGTTCTTTTTTTTCCCAAAAATTTTTGGGTTTTAATTAATTTTTTATATTTTTTACCTCTTTTGGGCCTTAGGTTTTTTAGAAAAAGGGCCCTTATTTTTGAAAATTTTTGGAGTCGGTTTTCCCAAAAATTTTGTTATTTTTTTTAAAACCTTTTTTGGGAATAAAAATTTATCTTTTGGAGCGCATAGTTGTTAAAAATTTCCCAAAACCTTGTTTTTCCTCATTTTTTTTTATTAGTATGATATCTTTATGCTAAAAAATTAAAAGGGGAAATTTCCAATAAAAAAAAAATTTTTTTTTTTACCCCAAAAAAAAACCCCAAATTTTAATTCTTTTACCTAGGAAAAAATTTTTTCAAATTATTTACCTTTTTGGCTTCAAAGTTGTTTAAATAGTTAAAAAACCATAGTCTTTTTTCCAAATTTTACAATAATTCATTAAAGTGGTTAAAAAACCCATAAAACCCACATATCTTTGTGTTTTTCTTCAAATTTTGACGTTTGCTTAAAAACACACAACATTTAAATTTTTTTAAAAATTTTTAAAACCCTTTGAAAGCTTGGGGGAAAGTAGAACAAGAATGTATTTGGACGAAGTTACAAAATTTTCCCTTAAAACTCCTGTTTTTCCAAAAATACAAATCAAAAACTATTAACAAATTGGGTTTCATTGCTTAACGGAACTAGCCCAAAAAAAAAAGGTTTTTTAAAAATTTTTTTAAAATTTTTTTTTTTGTTTTTTTTAAAAAAAAATTTTTGGAACCCCTTTTAATAAAAAAAAATTTTTTTTTTCCCCATCCCTTAACCC
>NW_025780081.1:0-52206 GCF_021130785.1 Homalodisca vitripennis | reverse complement strand
GTAAAGCCTAACATTCTTTAGGAAGTCAAGAATGGATTGAGCTAAATTGAAATTTTGCATGAAACTTTGGTGGAGCCTCTTGCTTACACCACGTTGTTTCATAGCTACATTGTAGATAAGAAAATTAATCAATGCACTTTATTAAGTCGTGATGAAAACATAATGTTTGAAGAAGCTGTTTTGTTTCTGTACAGCGTCTGGATAATAAAATCCGTGTGACTATTCATGAAAGTTTGATCCACGTTTTCTGAAAATCCTGCATTTTTAATAAATAATATTTGTTTTGGCATCAACTTCAATCTACTGCGTAAATCTCTCCTCCCTCCACCTTTCCACTCATTACATATGCTAAAACTATGTACAAGTGTGGGAGTGTAGTCGTTCCAAAGTGAATGTTTATTGTAAAAAAATACATATATACATAGGATTTGTGTAATAATCATGTAAGGGGTGGTAGTGGGATGACAGATTAGGCAGGTGCGAAAATAAGCTTTTGTATGGGTTACTTATGGTTTTATCTCGAGTCACTCCTGTGTATTTACATGGTGTGCATGGGTAGTGGATGAAAACAAGGAAGTATATATTTTTAAAATTTCTATAAAGAACAGAACAACTTGAAAAAAAATACATCAAAACTACATTAATCCTTTAAGGAGTGCGTGTAAACTCTACATAATGAGTAAGGATGTCCATATGACGTATACTCTTATAGTGGCCCAAAGTAGTACGGACGTCATATGACGTTTAGCCTCTTTATTTTTGTATTATCGTAAATGCATTGCTATTACTGATTGCCTTTAAGTAGATTTGTCTGTAAAGTGGTTTCCAACTATCGGCAACATACTTAACTTCCATTTTTTGTGCTCGCAATTCACGTGTAATCTGATTTTAACCACCAGATCGCAGTAGCCACCCCGCGCGTCACGCGCGCATCCACTTTGCTGTCAGAATATGCCGCCACATTATACTAGCCATTCCTTGTATACTGCGTACTGTGGCCATATTCATCTTGTGAGTGAACATATTTTTGAGCAAACTATCTGGTTTGTTACTGTTGTCCAAGTGGCAGGCAATATTGATTGAGTCTGCCGTAGTGATGAAATAAGACATTTGATTTTGAAAAGTACTGAAATATTGAAGCTTTCAAATGCAAATAAACACTTTTTAAGAGATTTAAAAGATTTTAATTTTTTACTCCTTTTGGTATTTTTTTGGATTTCATCCATTTACTCATTGTAGCCTATCAAAAGAAGACGTCATAGACGTCCATACTCCTGTTTAGGATTAAAAACTAACACATTTTTAGATGTTTACATAAAGATAATTTAGTAATATTATTCTTTTTTAAATGAATTACCTTTGTTGAAGGGTATATAATATTAGTATACTGTAACAATTTACAATCTATTAGTTAAATGTTCAGGCATGGCACTCCAAAGTGGATGACTCCAGTCCTCATTGATGCCACCACTCTGACTTGGGCTCAAATGGCACTTGTTCTATGCCCAGTCCGTTTTGATCTATGTTACTTTGGTCTGTGGTTATAAGTAGTTGAAAACAATCAATACAAAATAAATGAAGACGTTATGTCGTTTACGTAAGCCAAAAAGTAATTGAGAATTAAGATAAGTATAGGGTTACAGGAGAACTATTTAACTTTAAAAAGGCTAAGCAAGGTAAAGTCTTCTGGTTAAGCAGTAAGATTTTTCATTATGTAGAGGTTCTTATTCAGCTTAAAGAAACCCTATAGCGAATACTGACAAAGTTAACCTAAATACAAGTAATCTTATTTTTCAGACTATCGCAGTATACACATTTTGTGAACTCTTGAGATTTGTATATCAAGATTACACTGTAACCTATTCCGAAAGCAAAGAATTTTCTTTTGTTCATAAACGTAAAGTTTGGAAGTGCTAATAATCTTATAGATTGTAATAGCAGGAGTACATTTTTACATCAATCATTCTGTTATTATGTTGTCATCCTCATAGCTATGTTTTGTGTAATTATAATGGTTTCTAATTACCAATATTTGCGACCTCGTGGCGTCGCGACCGGAAGGTGGGACCTTATAGAGGAATAAATCCGTGGATTCCGCCACTAGATTCCGTCTATTCCAAAACCTAACCAGCTTTGATGACTAAATAAATACTAATAATTTGGGTATAGTTCCGAAAGGTTTCCCTAACAAAAATACTACTAAAATCTAGACCACCCACGCAAACTTCTCCCGGTCCACCCTGCTCGAAAGCTGCACAACGACTGTCTGTGTGCAGAACCTCCGGTCACAGCCTGAAAACCTAGCAGGAACCATCCTACCAGAACCTGTCCGGAAGAATTCCGGATGGTAGGAGGCTCCTATTGTTTGAGCTAAAGGCTAGAGGTCGGCGCAGCTGGCTATAGCGTTCGCGGGCAACTGACGGATAACGCGCGCCAAATTCAAAAACTGTAGCGGCACTCGCCGCATCCTCCCCTCCTTCTCCGAGGAGTTCGAAAGGCTTAGCCCATTAAGAAGTGGTAGAAAGGGTGAGAGGAAAGTTATTTGGAAGTGAACCAGTTAAAGTTAAATTGAGCCAAAAATTTTAAACTAGAACGCAGAGTTTACAAAACCAGACAATATCCCCAAAACCGTAGCGTGGATTAAAGAGTTAAAAGCAACTCAGGCCCGGGATCAATGCTCTCTATTGGGCATCACACCAGCAGGTACACTTGAGGGAATGAGAGTTCAGCTTCGTGCTTATATTAAAGAAAAATATAAATTAGGTGAAATCGAACTCAGACGAAAATATTAATGAATCCAAATTAGAAACTACAGCAGCCTCGACTGATGTTACACCAACAGTCACACAACAATCTGAGGTACAGTCCAACATAACATACACACCTTCACAAACAATAATAGATCCGAATATACAAAATTTGATAGTGGCTATGCAACAACTTACACAAACAACAGTTGAACGCACTACAGAAGTAGTGTGTCTTCACAGATTGCCGAGTTTATTCTCAAGCCATAATAGAGATAGTGATGCGACATTTCCTTCTGTTGTTCGTGAAATGATTAGAGCCCTGCCTATGACTTCAGGTTCGTCCCTCCCAGACCTCGTACAATTTGTAATTAAAGCTACAGAAATATTCAACTTGAACCTTGTAAGTGACAAACTATTTATTACAAATACTATTCCGCGGACTGAGGGTAGACTTTCGTGGCATATGGTTAAATGCTATCACATCTAATCTTAGTTGGCTCTCACTGGTCCAGACTATACGTACTTCACTCTTAACTGATAGAACACTGAGGGAAGCTCAGAATCAGTTTTTGTACCGCCAGCAAACTAACTCAGAGTCCTTAGCTGACTATGTACACAACATTAGTGCCATGTTTACATTTTTAAACCCTACAGTAGATAATGCAGTTGTCTTTACTACTATTATGGCAGGTCTCAATCCCTCCACTAGAGCCTGCTTATCAGGACTTATAACACCACACTGCATTAATGATCTTTTAAAATTGGCCCCCACAGTAGATGACTTACGTCTTACATATTACGACACTCCACAAACAACCAACGTATCCCCACCTACATCCCTTCATAGTTCCATACCATATAATCAAAGTTTTCAACAAAACAACAGATTGTTTTACAACCGAAGCAGTGGCCACTCTAACCATACTAACGGTCAACACCACTACCAAAATCACTGGTCACGTAACTTTAATCAATATAAACCTCAAAATAGTCGTAATGGCGGTCATTCACACTTGGAATTAGGAAATAACCATTCAGGCCAATATAGTACACCAAAAAACAACACAAGTCAGCGTAACTACCAAAACGGTCAGCAGAATAGGCAAGCTAATTATTCTGGTCAGTCCAATTCCAGGCCGAAACATTTAAACTTCCCAGGGAGGCATTTTTAGAAGACAGGGAAATTGGTCTCCCCTAAACCGAAGGTGAATCGCCCTGTCCGCTCTATGGCACCTTCCTTGCCCAAAGTAGATCCCCTTACTATCTGGCTATCCATAAAGGAAATCAAACTAGAAGCACTAATTGATACAGGCTCCACATACTCAATAATATCTGGGTCAGTCTTTAAGGACCTACAGAAAGGTAAAGGGTTTTACGTCAACTCACTTAACACCAGAACTCAAGCCATGACAGCGAATGGTACTTACATGAATTTCCAAAAACAGATTAAATTGCATTTTAAAATTTTACACCTTTCCTGGACTTTTCCTTTCTTTGTATCAGATAGCCTACCGGTGGCAGTTGTTTTGGGTTTGGACTTTGTAGATCACAGTAAAATGGTGATCAATGCGGCTCAGCGTAAAATAACTTTTTCCTTTGACACAACCTTAATTATTAATCAATTCCAGGATCAGTCAGCTCAACCCAACATAGAATCAACTCATACAGCACCAACATTAGGAGAAAACTTGAACACAAAACAAAAACACATTTTAAAAAACCTATTGCAGCAGTACCCGGATACCATAACACCATGCCTTGGCAAAACCAACTTAATATCTTATACCATCCGTATAACAACTAATAAGATTGTCCGCTCAAAACCTTTTCATTATGCTCCTCCCAAACTGAAAGAGCTAAACAGCCATATTAAAGACCTGTTGAGTAAGGGTATTATTCGTCCCTAGTGACTCTCCATATTCAAGTCCGGCGTTTTTTAGTCCCGAAAAAGAATGGTAAAAGTCGCATGGTGGTAGACTACCGTCTCATAAATAAGATGGTTGAGCTGGAGAACACTCCCATGCCAACGGTGGAGTCAGCATTCCAGTATTTAGGGAAGGCTTCTCATTTTTCCCACCTGGACCTTGTAAGCGCTTATAATCAAATTCCTCTTGATGAGAATTCCAAAAAATATACGGCTTTTGTCACAAGCACAGGTTGTTACGAGTATAACTATCTGCCCTTCGGCTTAGCTTCCGGTGGCATGGTTTTGGCAAATCTACTTGACAAAGTCTTTGGAGATATAAAATTCAAATTCCTTTTTGTTTATTTTGATGACCTAGTTGTCTTCAGTAACAGTTTCAACGAGCATGTACAGCATCTTAAAATAGTTTTAGACAGGCTTAGAGATGCTGGTCTGACGGTTAGTCCTGAAAAAATGGTTGTGGCATCTCCTAGAATCGAATTCCTGGGTCACATATTTCATAATGGTAAAATCAGTCTAAATCCTGACAGAAGTAAACCTATCGACTCCTACCCAACACCAAAGAATTTAAAACAACTGTCTAGGTTTCTGGGAATGTGCTCATATTACTCGAGATTCATTAAAAGCTTTTCTCAGATTTCGGAACCTTTTAAATTCTTTAAAAAGGAAGGGCGTTCCATACTTATGGGGACCTTCTCAGGAGGAGGCATTCAAAACACTTAAAGCAATTTTAGTATCTTCACCTGTTTTGAGGCTACCCGACTTTGAAAAACCCTTCACGTTGCAGACCGATGCCTCTGGCACGGCTGTGGGTGCGGTCTTGTCCCAGGAAACTTTTGATGGCAGCCTAGCACCTGTTGCTTTACGCCAGTCGTGCCCTGAACCCCCATGAAAAGAACTACTCAACCTTTGAACTGGAGGCTCTCGCTGTTGTGTTTGCTTTGGAAAAGTTCAGAACTTACTTAGAGCATAGAGAATTTTCTCTTTTTGTGGATAATAGTGCTCTTTCCTGGTTGCTGAACCACCCCAGGCAAATTGGAAAAATAGCACGATGGATTGCCTTAATAAACACATTTAAATTTCAAGTCAGTCACATTAAGGGCAAAGAGAACGTTGTTGCAGACTGCCTCTCTCGTTTGTACGAGGAAGACTCCACAACTCCCCAACAAGATGACACAAGTTCAACACCTTCAACAAACAAACCCAAAAATCCTACCTCCAAAATGTTTAGTTCTCTTCTCTCTTCCAGAAGCCTTCCAAGACATAAGAGAACATCAAGCCCTAGACCCAGAATTAAAAAATATAATTAAGTCAATTAAGTCTGGACAACACCCTCCAAACTATGAAATAATTGATAATGTCTTAGTTTATAAAACCCCTTCCCAGAGCAGACCGCGTGTTGTTGTTCCCAAAAAACTACACCACATGCTATTTGCCATGTATCACACGTCCCCAGTTGGAGCACATTTGGGAATCTCCAAAACACTAAATCGGTTAAAAAGAATATTTTACAGTTCTGATCTTACTACAACAATAACTAACATGGTTAAATCATGCTTGCAGTGCCAGCGCTGTAAGCAAGCCCCAAACACAAAATATGGTTATCTATCGTCTGATCTAGCACAAAGACCTTTTGAAAAGATCATGATTGACTATGTTGGTCCTCTCCCTAGAACTAAACGTGGTCACCAGTGGCTACTAACCATTGTAGACGCGTTTAGCAAATTTTCAGTCATGATCCCAACTAAGAATTCAACAGCTCTAACTACAGTAAATGCCCTTAAAACGAGGCCTATTTTCCTACTTTGGGTTTCCCCAGTCTATTGTCTCCGATTCTGGCAGTTGTTTCAAATCTCATCAGTTCAAAAACATGTGCGATGAGCTTGGGATTAAACACATTAGGACTTCTCCTTATTACCCGAAAAGTTCGCACGCTGAACGTGTGAACAAAAACATCGGAGTTGCCTTGCGAATTTTCCACCACAAAGACAATACTCAGTGGGATGAAAACCTACATTATTTTCAAACCGCCTTTAATTCTTCTAAACACGAGAGCACTGGCACATCACCCTCTGAAATATTTTTGGGATACACTATCCGCACTCCTTTGGAAAATAAATGGAATCTTGACCAACTTCTAGAACCTAATTCTGAACCAAGAAACATGGAACAGAGATGGAGTAAAGCTCTAGACAATCTGATCCGTGCTAAGGATAAAGTATCCAAACAGTATAATAAAGGTCGAGCACAGGTTCCCTTTAGAGTGGGTGATACAGTTATGTATCGACTATTTAACCTGAGTAATGCACCCAAACACATCTCAGCCAAGTTGCAGCCTATGTGGTCTAAACCTTTGGAAATTGAGACCTTTACTTCCCCTGTAACAGTTGCCTTGCGTGACCCAAAAACCAAGAAATTTGTGAGGTCAGCACATGTATCCCATATTAAAAAGTGCATTCTCCCAACTCCACGACAATGATCTGCCACTAGATATTTCCTCTATTCCGAAAAAGCCATTGTGATATTAGGTTTAATTTGAGTTTATTTTCATTCTTCTTTCATTTTACACCTTACAAATAACATTTCCTTTTCTTTTTCTACTCTTCATTGGGACCCTGCATTGGTGGCTGTGCCTGACACTGAGGTGGATTTGGCTAAGGAGTTCACCTGCGCGTGCTCTCCTCTTGCTACCTGGTGTTGGGTTTGGCAATTCTGATGTTTGGTCCAAACTGTCTACTATACACTTACACGGGGATGGGTGGTTATGAGACCTGCCGTTTAAATTTTTGTTTGTTTGAAGTATTTACAGCTTCCTTGATTTAGTATTTATTTATATATTTTTTCTGTAATCAATATTGGGAGCAGCGACAGTCTCATTGCCTCCTATGCGCAACCCCAAACACACTTCATTAACACATCTTTAACTATCTCTATGCTATTAAATAATTATTTTTTTTTTTGTTAAGTTATAACTTAAGGCATTTAGGGATAGAGAATAATTTGTATCGATAAATGCTTTAGAACCGACATTATTTAGCACATCCCTTATAGTCGACTTTTCAACAAAGTTTTCTCCTATATACAACTAGGCTAAAGCTATAGCGAAGCACTCACGCCAGTGGAAAAAGGAATTGTGGCTGTAATAAATAATAAATGGACAGTTATGTAAATTAAAGTCAACAAAGAAAAATACTGCATAACACCTATAATTAGTGAAAAAAATGGTTGTTACAGTCTAATACAAAGTGTACTTCAGGTTACTAGTATAAAAGAAAACTATAGAACTTGGTTAAACAAGTCGTAACTCTGCTTAGTTAAAGGTTAAATGAGACTTTACTGTTATTAGTTATTAAAAAAAATACTATTTAAGAAATATTTAAGAATATATTTATATTTAAGAAATACTTTATAAAACGGGCAAAAAAGTACGGTATTAAATTATTAAGGTTGAACTATGAAATTCTATTAAAGTTAAACTGAGAGCAAAAAATAAATGTTTAAATTAATTCAAGTAATAACGGTTTTATACTTTAAGCTTATTTTAAATGACTAGAACTAATTTAGTTATCTGAAAAGTTGGTGAAGGTCGCTGCTTCCCTCGTGGCGTCGGTCGCTGCCCTGGGGTGATTTACGCCATAGTTTGAGAAATTTTTACCACTGCTATTCGAAAACGAAAAAAATGGACGGAAAGCGTGAAATTTAAATTAATGCTGGTTAGGAATGGTGTTGGGAATCCGAGGCGGACGGCTCGCGCTACCAACCACGCTCTGCGACCTCGTGGCGTCGCGACCGGAAGGTGGGACCTTATAGAGGAATAATCCGTGGATCCGCCACTAGATTCCGTCTATTCCAAAACCTAACCAGCTTTGATGACTAAATAAAGACTAATAATTTGGATATAGTACCGAAAGGTTCCCTAACAAAATACTAACTAAAATCTAGACCACCCACGCTAACTTCTCCCGGTCCACCCTGCTCGAAAGCTGCACAACGACTCTTGTGTGCACAACCTCCGGTCACAGCCTGAAAACCTAGCAGGAACCATCCTACCAGAACCTGTCCGGGAGAATTCCGGATGGTAGGAGGCTCCTATTGTTTGAGCTAAAGGCTAGAGGTCGGCGCAGCTGGCTATAGCGTTCGCGGCAACAGACGGATAACGCGCGCCAAATTCAAAACTGTAGCGGCACTCGCCGCATCCTCCCCTCCTTCTCCGAGGAGTTTCGAAGGCTTAGCCATTAAGAGTGGTAGAAAGGGTGAGAGGAAAGTTATTTGGAAGTGAACCAGTTAAAGTTAAAATTGAGCCAAAAAACTTAAACTAGAACGCAGAGTTTACTAAAATATTCAAATAACACTACCATGCAGAAAGGCGGTGCAGAAACCGCGCCCATTCTCGCTGAACAGCTCCAGTCCTCAACCACAGACAAATTCAACCCATAAGTGGAAAAGCAACTAAGATCTATCTATCACCAATATGTCACATACCTGCTAAATACTTCTAACTCTTCCAAGGTTAAGGTTGGGCTTCTTTAAAAAGTTTAATTAAATTATAGAAGATAGTCCTAGGTAAAAGGAATCAGTATTCTGGAAACCGTGTTTGACTGAGAATCACGACCTTCATTCAGCCCCATCATCAGACTCAGATTTCCCTCCAAAATTAGGCCAAGTAGGAAAGGGGAAGTTAAGGAAATTTTATTCTTGTGTAACTCATAGAATATTTCTTCCATCGTAGCTGGCCATAATCCTAGTCCTGTTCCCCTTACTTCCCTCCCCCCCTCCCCGCAGCGGGAGACAAGCCTGCTGCCAACAAGCCAATCTACCGGACGCAGAATGAGAGGGAGTGAAAGGTCCCCATGACCTCTCTGGAAGAACATATACAATTAATAGTTTGTTCATATTCTTTCAATATTTGAAATACAGGAAAGGTGGTGAAAAGATTAAATGGCCATTGGAGAAATAAATCCAAATCTAAATGATGAGGTCTCCTAGTGACTACAGTCATTAAGAGGCAAGGAAAGAGGAGAATTGGTCTGCTAACAAGTTCTTTAAACTTATCTACCCTATTAGTTTTTCAAGATTGTTTGGTGACATATGGCGAGTAGAATTCCCTAAATGGAGTGTTCAGATCGAGAAGGAATGGGCCAACAAACAATAACTCAAGAGAAAAAAAAACTCCTGTTGGCTCAGAGTTAGTAGGCCAGGATATGATTGGTAATAACCATTAATATGTGGATAGGATAAACCACTCTAACACATACAAATAAATATACATATAACTGACCATTATAAGGTCGTAACACGCATGCTCGAAAATACAAAGTAATATCTATCACGAAAAACCATACACGAACACTAAATTACACAGAGATAAACAATTATAGCAATAAATAACGATTGACTAACTGGCGTGAGTGCTTCGCTATAGCTTTAGCCTAGTTGAATATAGGAGAAAACTTTGTTAAAAAGTCGACTATAAGGGAAATGCTAAATAATGTCGTTTCTAAAGCATTTATCGATACAAATTATACTCTATCCCTAAATGCCTTAAGTTATAACTTAACAAAAAAAAAAATTAATTAAAAGGATAGAGATAGTTAAAGATGTGTTAATGAAGTGTGTTTTGGGGTTGCGCATAGGAGGCAATGAGACTGTCGCTGCTCCCAATATTGATTACAGAAAAAATATATAAATAAATACTAAATCAAGGAAGCTGTAAATACTTCAAACAAAAAAAATTTAAATGGCAGATCTCATAACCACCCATCCCCGTGTAAGTGTATAGTAGACAGTTTGGACCAAACATCAGAATTGCCAAACCCAACACCAGGTAGCAAGAGGAGAGCACACGCAGGTGAACTCCTTAGCCAAATCCACCTCAGTGTCAGGCAGAGCCACCAATGCATGGTCCCAAAGAAGAGTAGAAAAAGAAAAGGAAATGTTATTTGTAAGGTGTAAAATGAAAGAAGAATGAAAATAAACTCAAATTAAACCTAATATCACAATGGCTTTTTCGGAATAGAGGAAATATCTAGTGGCAGATCATTGTCGTGGAGTTGGGAGAATGCACTTTTTAATATGGGATACATGTGCTGACCTCACAAATTTCTTGGTTTTTGGGTCACGCAAGGCAACTGTTACAGGGGAAGTAAAGGTCCTCAATTTCCAAAGGTTTAGACCACATAGGCTGCAACTTGGCTGAGATGTGTTTGGGTGCATTTACTCAGGTTAAATAGTCGATACATAACTGTATCACCCACTCTAAAGGGAACCTGTGCTCGACCTTTATTATACTGTTTGGATACTTTATCCTTAGCACGGATCAGATTGTCTAGAGCTTTACTCCATCTCTGTTCCATGTTTTCTTGGTTCAGAATTAGGTTTCTAGAAGTTGGTCAAGATTCCATTTATTTTCCAAAGGAGTGCGGATAGTGTATCCCAAAAATATTTCAGAGGGTGATGTGCCAGTGCTCTCGTGTTTAGAAGAATTAAAGGCGGTTTTGAAAATAATGTAGGTTTTCATCCCACTGAGTATTGTCTTTGTGGTGGAAAATTCGCAAGGCAACTCCGATATTTTTGTTCACACGTTTCAGCGTGCGAACTTTTCGGGTAATAAGGAGAAGTCCTAATGTGTTTAATCCCAAGCTCATCGCACATGTTTTTTGAACTGATGAGATTTGAAACAACTGCCAGAATCGGAGACAATAGACTGGGGAAACCCAAAGTAGGAAAAATAGGCCTCGTTTAAGGGCATTTACTGTAGTTAGAGCTGTTGAATTCTTAGTTGGGATCATGACTGAAAATTTGCTAAACGCGTCTACAATGGTTAGTAGCCACTGGTGACCACGTTTAGTTTCTAGGGAGAGGAACCAACATAGTCAATCATGATCTTTTCAAAAGGTCTTTGTGCTAGATCAGACGATAGATAACCATATTTTGTGTTTGGGGCTTGCTTACAGCGCTGGCACTGCAAGCATGATTTAACCATGTTAGTTATTGTTGTAGTAAGATCAGAACTGTAAAATATTCTTTTTAACCGATTTAGTGTTTTGGAGATTCCCAAATGTGCTCCAACTGGGGACGTGTGATACATGGCAAATAGCATGTGGTGTAGTTTTTTGGGAACAACAAACACGCGGTCTGCTCTGGGAAGGGGTTTTATAAACTAAGACATTATCAATTATTTCATAGTTTGGAGGGTGTTGTCCAGACTTAATTGACTTAATTATATTTTTTAATTCTGGGTCTAGGGCTTGATGTTCTCTTATGTCTTGGAAGGCTTCTGGAAGAGAGAAGAGAACTAAACATTTTGAGGTAGGATTTTTGGGTTTGTTTGTTGAAGGTGTTGAACTTGTGTCATCTTGTTGGGGAGTTGTGGAGTCTTCCTCGTACAAACGAGAGAGGCAGTCTGCAACAACGTTCTCTTTGCCCTTAATGTGACTGACTTGAAATTTAAATGTGTTTATTAAGGCAATCCATCGTGCTATTTTTCCAATTTGCCTGGGGTGGTTCAGCAACCAGGAAAGAGCACTATTATCCACAAAAAGAGAAAATTCTCTATGCTCTAAGTAAGTTCTGAACTTTTCCAAAGCAAACACAACAGCGAGAGCCTCCAGTTCAAAGGTTGAGTAGTTCTTTTCATGGGGGTTCAGGGCACGACTGGCGTAAGCAACAGGTGCTAGGCTGCCATCAAAAGTTTCCTGGGACAAGACCGCACCCACAGCCGTGCCAGAGGCATCGGTCTGCAACGTGAAGGGTTTTTCAAAGTCGGGTAGCCTCAAAACAGGTGAAGATACTAAAATTGCTTTAAGTGTTTTGAATGCCTCCTCCTGAGAAGGTCCCCATAAGTATGGAACGCCCTTCCTTTTTAAAGAATTTAAAGGTTCCGAAATCTGAGAAAAGCTTTTAATGAATCTCGAGTAATATGAGCACATTCCCAGAAACCTAGACAGTTTGTTTTAAATTCTTTGGTGTTGGGTAGGAGTCGATAGGTTTACTTCTGTCAGGATTTAGACTGATTTTACCATTATGAAATATGTGACCCAGGAATTCGATTCTAGGAGATGCCACAACCATTTTTTCAGGACTAACCGTCAGACCAGCATCTCTAAGCCTGTCTAAAACTATTTTAAGATGCTGTACATGCTCGTTGAAACTGTTACTGAAGACAACTAGGTCATCAAAATAAACAAAAAGGAATTTGAATTTTATATCTCCAAAGACTTTGTCAAGTAGATTTGCCAAAACCATGCCACCGGAAGCTAAGCCGAAGGGCAGATAGTTATACTCGTAACAACCTGTGCTTGTGACAAAAGCCGTATATTTTTTGGAATTCTCATCAAGAGGAATTTGATTATAAGCGCTTACAAGGTCCAGGTGGGAAAAATGAGAAGCCTTCCCTAAATACTGGAATGCTGACTCCACCGTTGGCATGGGAGTGTTCTCCAGCTCAACCATCTTATTTATGAGACGGTAGTCTACCACCATGCGACTTTTACCATTCTTTTTCGGGACTAAAAACGCCGGACTTGAATATGGAGAGTCACTAGGACGAATAATACCCTTACTCAACAGGTCTTTAATATGGCTGTTTAGCTCTTTCAGTTTGGGAGGAGCATAATGAAAAAGGGTTTTGAGCGGACAATCTTATTAGTTGTTATACGGATGGTATAAGATATTAAGTTGGTTTTGCCAAGGCATGGTGTTATGGTATCCGGGTACTGCTGCAATAGGTTTTTTAAAATGTGTTTTTTGTTTTGTGTTCAAGTTTTCTCCTAATGTTGGTGCTGTATGAGTTGATTCTATGTTGGGTTGAGCTGACTGATCCTGGAATTGATTAATAATTAAGGTTGTGTCAAAGGAAAAAAGTTATTTTTACGCTGAGCCGCATTGATCACCATTTTACTGTGATCTACAAAGTCCAAACCCAAAACAACTGCCCCACCGGTAGGCTATCTGATACAAAGAAAGGAAAAGTCCAGGAAAGGTGTAAAATTTTAAAATGCAATTTAATCTGTTTTTGGAAATTTCATGTAAGTACCAATTCGCTGTCATGGCTTGAGTTCTGGTGTTTAAGTGAGTTTACGTAAAACCCTTTACCTTTCTGTAGGTCCTTAAAGACTGACCCAGATATTATTGAGTATGTGGAGCCTGTATCAATTAGTGCTTCCTAGTTTGATTTCCTTTATGGATAGCCAGATAGTAAGGGGATCTACTTTGGGCAAGGAAGGTGCCATAGAGCGGACAGGGCGATTCACCTTCGGTTTAGGGGAGACAATTTCCCTGTCTAAAAATGCCTCCCTGGGAAGTTTAAATGTTTCGGCCTGGAATCTGGACTGACCAGAATAATTAGCTTGCCTATTCTGCTGACCGTTTTGGTAGTTACGCTGACTTGTGTTGTTTTTTGGTGTACTATATTGGCCTGAATGGTTATTTCCTAATTCCAAGTGTGAATGACCGCCATTACGACTATTTTGAGGTTTATATTGATTAAAGTTACGTGACCAGTGATTTTGGTAGTGGTGTTGACCGTTAGTATGGTTAGAGTGGCCACTGCTTCGGTTGTAAAACAATCTGTTGTTTTGTTGAAAACTTTGATTATATGGTATGGAACTATGAAGGGATGTAGGTGGGGATACGTTGGTTGTTTGTGGAGTGTCGTAATATGTAAGACGTAAGTCATCTACTGTGGGGGCCAATTTTAAAAGATCATTAATGCAGTGTGGTGTTTATAAGTCCTGATAAGCAGGCTCTAGTGGAGGGATTGAGACCTGCCATAATAGTAGTAAAGACAACTGCATTATCTACTGTAGGGTTTAAAAATGTAAACATGGCACTAATGTTGTGTACATAGTCAGCTAAGGACTCTGAGTTAGTTTGCTGGCGGTACAAAAACTGATTCTGAGCTTCCCTCAGTGTTCTATCAGTTAAGAGTGAAGTACGTATAGTCTGGACCAGTGAGAGCCAACTAAGATTAGATGTGATAGCATTTAACCATATGCCACGAAGTCTACCCTCAGTCCGCGGAATAGTATTTGTAATAAATAGTTTGTCACTTACAAGGTTCAAGTTGAATATTTCTATAGCTTTTAATTACAAATTGTACGAGGTCTGGGAGGGACGAACCTGAAGTCATAGGCAGGGCTCTAATCATTTCACGAACAACAGAAGGAAATGTCGCCATCACTATCTCTATTATGGCTTGAGAATAACTCGGCAATCTGTGAAGACACTACTTCTGTAGTGCGTTCAACTGTTGTTTGTGTAAGTTGTTTGCATAGCCACTATCAAATTTTGTATATTCGGATCTATTATTGTTTGTGAAGGTGTGTATGTTATGTTGGACCTGTACCTCAGATTGTTGTGTGACTGTTGGTGTAACATCAGTCGAGGCTGCTGTAGTTTCTAATTTGGATTCATTAATATTTTCGTCTGAGTCGATTTCACCTAATTTATATTTTTCTTTAATATAAGCACGAAGCTGAACTCTCATTCCCTCAAGTGTACCTGCTGGTGTGATGCCCAATAGAGAGCATTGATCCCGGGCCTGAGTTGCTTTTAACTCTTTAATCCACGCTACGGTTTTGGGGATATTGTCTGGTTTATACATATTTTAAAGAGAGCGAAAATAAGAACACAATAAGCTATACAAGGGAAACTGGTACCAATATGTTCACTTTTGTAATTATTAGACTAGAGGAGTCTGAAAACAATAACAGTAAAAAACAATTATTTCAAACAACTTGGGCTGACCTAGCTTTGAGAAAAATACAGCAAACCAACACCTACTGGGAGGAAAAAAAATCAGGTAGTTTACTTTAATAAATTATAAATTAGTTTTATATTGATGTTAAAAAAGTTTAAGTAGTTTAATTTTTTATAAAATTTTCTCTGTAAATTAGCTTGTCTATACTCTTTTAAATAAATAAAAATTTATTATATTCAAATTGCATTGTTAGACTTATAATTATTGTAACAACTGTTTTAAGTACCTGAAACAAATGCTCGTATCCAACATCAAACATATTTCCAAGAGAAGCGATATTTAGAACACAAAGGTTAAGATTCTACCGAAGGTAAAATATTGGCTATAACAAAAATAACAAAGTCACCAACTACCTTACCTGTATTCGTAACTCAAGGTTAGTTACAAATGATCGTCGCAAGCTGTAATTTACACAAAACAAAAGCACCAGTTATTATTATGTGTTTAACACTAACTAATATAACCAACATCTAAACGTATATAAGGCTAAGTCGTAAAATAATGTAAAGAAATCATTCGGTTAACAATTTAATTAAGTGAAAACGAAAACAAATTACCGTTTACTTACAAGGATAACTTACGTAGTACCTTAAAACATTGACCGGAAATTATAAGATATTCGTACTTAAAATGTAGTAGTAAAATCTATAATGTAGATTAAAATAATTAGACTTCGTTATCTACGGAGTGATACAAAAACCGGATCTGAGGAACTCTGCTTACGCAATTACGTGCTTGCACGGCAAACTGACTAAACTTGTGTCGAAAAATATTACTGCAGTTCCAAAAATAAGAAGATCTAATTCGGATAAAAATATGAAGTAAAATAATTATAACAATTGCGAGCTTAGAACTATAAGTATAATTACAAGGAAAAATGACAAATTTAAATTTTAAAACTGTCTTAAAACGAAACGAGAAATTCTTGTTTGAAACAGACAGACAGACGGAAATTACGAACTCCGTGATAATAATTTTTAAAAGACTTAAGCCTTATGAAAAACTTGAAAAAGGAATTGTGGCTGTAATAAATAATAAATGGACAGTTATGTAAATTAAAGTCAACAAAGAAAAATACTGCATAACACCTATAAATTAGTGAAAAAAAATGGTGTTACAGTCTAATACAAAGTGTACTTCAGGTTACTAGTATAAAAGAAAACTATAGAACTTGGGTTAAACAAGTCGTAACTCTGCTTAGTTAAATGTTAAATGAGACTTTACTGTTATTAGTTATTAAAAAAAATACTATTTAAGAAATATTTAAGAATATATTTATATTTAAGAAATACTTTATAAAACGGGCAAAAAAGTACGGTATTAAATTATTAAGGTTGAACTATGAAATTCTATTAAAGTTAAACTGAGAACAATAAAATAAATGTTTAAATTAATTCAAGTAATAACGGTTTACACTTTAAGCTTATTTTAAATGACTAGAACTAATTTAGTTATCTGATTCTGTAGGTGAAGGTCGCTGCTTCCCTCGTGGCGTCGGTCGCTGCCCTGGGGTGATTTACGCCATAGTTTGAGAAATTACCACTGTTAATACGAAAACTAAAAAAAAAAAAATGGACGGAAAGCGTGAAATTAAAATTAATGCTGGTTAGGAATGGTGTTGGGAATCCGAGGCGGACGGCTCGCGCTACCAATATCTGCGACCTCGTGGCGTCGCGACCGGAAGGTGGGACCTTATAGAGGAATAATCCGTGGATCCGCCACTAGATTCCGTCTATTCCAAAACCTAACCAGCTTTGATGACTAAATAAAGACTAATAATTTGGATATAGTACCGAAAGGTTCCCTAACAAAATACTACTAAAATCTAGACCACCCACGCTAACTTCTCTCCGGTCCACCCTGCTCGAAAGCTGCACAACGACTCTTGTGTGCACAACCTCCGGTCACAGCCTGAAAACCTAGCAGGAACCATCCTACCAGAACCTGTCCGGGAGAATTCCGGATGGTAGGAGGCTCCTATTGTTTGAGCTAAAGGCTAGAGGTCGGCGCAGCTGGCTATAGCGTTCGCGGCAACAGACGGATAACGCGCGCCAAATTCAAAACTGTAGCGGCACTCGCCGCACAATGTACAGGAACTATAACAAGACACTAGAAAGTATTACAAACTCTATTGGGAACCTACCAGTGCCCATAGTTGTCACCGTCTTCATAGCAGTCCGTGGGCCTGACGGCAGGATCCTGGCTGAGCCAGACGAAGCGGTAACAGCGTAGTCCTGCATTTTCAGAGTAGCTCAGGTACAGACGAGCCAGGTTCATCCACTCCATGCACACTGAACCATCATTTCTGTGATCAGATTAAAATGATGATTGTCCAAAAATGTACTGTAGACAATGATTTGTAGGATCTTACACGAGGTAATGGTTGAGAAAATCTTAGAGTTATATGGTTAAATAAAACCAATACAACGGTCATGAAAGGACCTGACAGTGTAATGATTGGCTGGTTATACTAACCAATCTAACAAGTTAACTTCATCACATGTATTACTATGGCACATGATAAAATGGTTATTACCCAGTTTGTTTGCTCTACAATTTTTTCATTCACATCATGGTTACTAATAAAACCAATGTGAAAGTTTGAGAGATTTATTTTTACCTTTAATTTTGACCTTTTGTCCTCAACATCAATAGTATTCTACCTTGGAATAAGAGGAAGCTATATACTAAGTTTCAAGTCTCAAGGACTTTTCAGTTAACAGTTATCACACAATTGGGAAGGTCAGACAGATGGACAGACAACACCACGATTTTTAGAAGGCCCTGATGGAGCTTCACCAGTTGTAGTAAAAGGACCTTGAGTTTTCTACACAAATACATAGTACACATGTTAGGAAAAACGTTTATCTCTCTATGTTTACTTGCTGAAGATCTTAGCAGCATCTGAAATGTGACATTATTACAGATTTTACTCCTGGAATCTGGAGTCTACATCCATCTGGGAGATCCAAAAATGTGGCTACAAAGACGTTCAAAATGTACTCCTTACATTGTTTTGGCATCAGAGACACCTAGACTGCAAAATCAAGTTTAATCCAGATGAAGAGGTGTTCTCATTGTCTCATCAGATACACTATTGAGTCTTAGACAGTGTCAGATTTCAGACACTGCACTAAGAGGAAGATGAAAAGGAGCTGAATATTTGCATTGAATCAACCCTTCCTACTCAGCTTTGTCTGATTTGCCCAGCAGTGTAATTTTAGATGAAATATTATGAGACACTACCTCTCACCTCACCCTCTACCTCTTGATGTAGATTACACTGGAAGGCTGCAGGTAAACCAGACAGAGCTCTTTTGTGGTCTAGGTGTCTCTGATGTCAAAACAATTTAAATGTTCATTTTTTAACAACTATTTCATCCACTTTTTTGGATCTGACTAGACTTGGACTCCAGATTCCAAGAGTGAAGTCTGTGACAGTGTCAGATCTCAGACGTTGCACTATGCATAAGGTGAAATGAAGCTAAACTAACATTCGTATTGAATCTACCCTTCCCACCATAGCTATGTTATGTATAGTAAAACACAGTTCAGTTAACTTATGTTAATAGATTTTTTTATCTACATAAATGAAAACACAACAATTTGATATTTTTTCTATGTGTTAAATAAACTGTCTACAGTAAATGTTAGGTTTATATTGTGAAAATTACTTGGTGATTGATATGCAACCATAAGCTATAAAGAATCAAAGAAAAAATACAGTGTTAGAGGTAAATAAAGAAAATTGAATGAAGTAATGGAGAGAGAAGAAACCTTGGTACACAGGTTCGTCTTGGACGAAGGAAGAAACCTATTGATTTTCGGGTCAAAAGACAAGAGAGACTGTCCAGCTGCCTTTTAGTGCAATAATGATTTCGTTATGTTCTTTTGTTATCGGTTCATTAACCCTTTAAGGACCAACCGTCTGATTTATCGCCGGCGGCGTACTATGCGAAAAGGACCAGTCGTCTGATTTATCGCCAGCGGCGTACTATGCGAAAAGGACCAGCCGTCTGATTTATCGCCGGCGGACTTTTCATATTTTTTAAGAGATATTTTAATCTTCTATATGGAATAAATATACTATTTTTCTATTCCCTGTATGTTTCTTACTATGATATCAAATTTTAAAAGTCTTTGGAATCATCACCTTGATGAAAAAAAAAATTTTACGGCCATATTGCATCTTAATGTTGTCAGGGTACTTTGGGATTATACCGACCACACCCAGACATGAATCGTTATTTGACAATTTGCTTCTACTGATTACTAGATTAGCGTAGAACAATATTTTGTCAATATAAAACAGGAATAGTCTTATTGCAAACCCCTCCCCATCCTCAGACAGAGGTCAAAGTCGGGCGGTCTAGTAGATAACGTGATTGCAGAGTCTGAATGGGCGGTTCAGCTGGTGCGTCGCTTTGTTGTACTTCCGTGTTTTACCCCTACATTTCTATAAACACAAAAATTCAACAAAAACAAACATTACCAAACAAAAACTAAACTCTTTATTGAAAAAAACACACAAAACTTGTTTTTATGTACCGTGCAAAAAACTTAAATAATCATGTGATGCCGCGCGGCCTGCCGTAATCGGGATTCTCGAGAAAGATAAGATAACAGCGACAACAATACCGATCACAATACCTGGAAATGCTTGTTGATTGATATATTAGTTAATATAATATTAGTTATGTTACTCAACTATATCGTTTTATAACGTTCTAAGTTCATTGAAAAAAGTTTAAGCGTTGGGGGCATATAACGGAATCTGACCCCATTAACAATTGATAATCGTTGTAAGTTTGCAATTTTGTAATTAAAGAGTTGTTTTTTCGTTCTATCATGTTTGTTTCTATAAATGTATATTTTTGTGTTCTTCATGATGGTGTGCTCGGTATAATCCCAAAGTACCGAATAATATCCTTAGTAGCCTGTAAGGTTTTGTATGTTAGGCTAATGCTGAAAAATGTGTTTTAACCAGTGTTACAGAAAAATTTAATTCATTTACAAACTTTTTATTTTTTATTCCAGGGCTTTCAAATTTTGTACAGTTATAGAGAATTATATGCAGAACTAATAAATACCATTTCCCACAGGTAATTTATTCTTATTTTTTGTAGTTATTGAAGATCAAACTCAATTTTTTTTCTTTTTTTTACTTGATAAACAGATAAATCAAATTGTTTTTTTGCTATATAATGACTTAAATTTATTTTTTCACAATGAACAATTTAATTATAAACATTTTAAGCCTAAAAAACAAATCTGTACAGTAATTAGTTCTGAAGATATGATTTTTCTCTCAAACGCTTGAAAAATCGCACATTTTTAATATGCACAGTTCTTGGAGCATGGCCAGAAAAATGCAAAAAATTTTCTTTGCACATGTCAAATTTTGGTCTGGTCCTAAAAGGGTTAAATAAAAAATAATTTCTATATCTTTGTGGCTCTGAGTTTTGTGTATTTTGAATTATCAAATCCTAATTATCATACACTTGATAATATACCTAAAAATTGAATTTTTCTTCACTTTTCCTGCACTGTTAAAGAAAAAATAATAAAGCATTTCTTCTTTTGCTGAATGTAATACGTGCTCAGTCCCTGGTACTATAACCGGAAAGATAAGCAAAGTTTTAGAGTTTCTTCATACATGACAAAGCAAAGTTAAAAATTAAAAGTAAGAAATACTTGGTTAGACTGACCTCTCATCCTCTGGGAGACAGTTGAAGACGCGGTCTGTCTCAGGCAGTTCTGTAGCCAAGTAACCCAGAGCTATCTCTAAGCCCTCAAAATTGTAAACCCTCACAAGCCTCTCCTTATTGTTGAATCGAATTCGGTCGAAATAAGCTCTCTGAAAAACATTAAATTGATTTCGAATTTGGTAAATCACAAATAAAGCTAAAAAATATCTGCATGGTCAAAAAATTAAAATTGATATTTTATTTTTAAAGGGATTGTAACAAAAAAATACAATACCTGAAGGACTTGTTGGTGGTAGAAGACATGAGCGAAACCCACCAGGAAAACAACGGTAAGGAACAATAAACTGACAAACCCTTGGAGTTTATACTCTTTGGGTTTCTTGTGGCGGATAGCTCGTGGAAACGTCATCTGCAAATAAAGCAATGCTCTTTTTACATACATTGGGTATAATGATTGCACTTCACTGAATTCAATTTTTGAATATTGCTCCTAGCTTCACAATAAGCGTAATGGAGATGTAAAAAAATTAATTTATACTAGGAAATTAATTTAAAAGTATATCTTGAAGTAATAAATAATAAAAACAAGTTCATAAAAATTTCATAGTTTTAAGCAGTAGTGGGTATCAAAAAAAGGTTTTGATTTTAACATATCACTATGATTGATGCTACAGCAGCTTCAATATCTTATAAAAATTGGAAATATTACACACTTTCTCAGAATTTACCATGTTCCTACCATTTCCTTAAGACAAAGGTCAAGAGAGGTTAGAGGCTTCTTTGCGTCATTGTGGCTGTCCCAGATCTACTTCTCCACCTTCCTTTGAAAGAGATTCCCTCTGCTCCAGAAAAAGGGTTTTAGAGGAGTGTAGCACTAACTTGCTAGAACTCACTGGTCCTTCCTCTTCCTCTGTGTTGTCCATCTGACTGAATACACTACTTTCTAGTATATCACAGTAGGTATCATCATAGTATTACTGATTTCCCCATCACTGACTAATGGCAAATATTCAGAAAAATCTAATTTCCTTCTTAATCCTTCTATCGTCAAAAAGAAATATCAAACAAAGGTATCATCAGTTGCTGAGTTCTTAACAAAAATAAACAGTCCAACAACCCTGTGTTCATCAGCCTGTACCAAACATTTGATTAAGACATGTTTTCTGGTATACAGCACTGTATTTTGGTTTCTGAGTATCCCACAATATACAGTTTTAAGAGTTGATGATTCTATTCATGTGAATAGTTGATGAATTGTTAATCATAACTGTTAGGTTTTCATATTTAGTCATATCAATTAATCAAATTTTACGCATTAATATAGTTTTTACTAATAATTAGAATTGTATGTTATTTAGAACTGCTCTTTGCCCACCATTGTCCGATACCATTTTTATTATAAGCCATCTATTTCCACTTATCTTGTACACACACACACACCCACCTGCATTCCAAATCTATAGTGGTCCGATCGTCACGTGGTATGAGGTGACTTCTGCCGACCAATCAGGCGTCCAGGACGCGGACAAGAAAAGCTCCCCAAGGCATCTCTCCAGTTCTTCTTAAGACTCCGTCTCGCTAGGTTGTACGTCAACACCAGCTTTAACCAAGTTCGGGCCGTGCCCCTTTGTCTTGTCTCTTGTGAACCGCAAGCCGTTCTATGGCAGTTAACAGTCCCTTCGAGCCGGACATTATTTGGTTAACGAGCCAAAAGTAACTTTGTCGCAACGTTCGTGAGTGAACCGAAAACAGTGTCAAGTGAAGGTGGAATCTTCATGGTGGAATCTTCATCCCTCAGCAAGGACTCCACCAGCGCAACGTTCCTTGGAATCAACCCAGGTCGAACTACAATCAACCCAACTTCATGTGTGTCGAGATATCAGACAATGGACGGTGCAAGGTAACAGTGTTTCATCATTCTTATTATGGTCCTTCGCAACTAAAGACAATCTTCTTTTCAACCAAGATTTAAAATCATCAACTAATTCGGACATTTTTGGACAATTTAACAGAAGAAGAAAATCATTTTAACACTTGTATTTTGCTCTAATTGTGTGCCCTTTTTTCCTAATATTATGTTTTGTGATCTCATTCGTATTTTTATTTTTCCCAAACAACTAAGAGTTATTCCTTAGAAAATCAATGTATGGGCTCCACCTGCTCAGCTATCGAAGTATGAGTTTTTAAATATTAGACATTTTATTGGTCCTTCGAATAATTGCTGTCCGCCAGGCCGGATCTAACATATCTTTGGGTCCTTCTGACCGGATATCTACATAATTCTTTTGGTCCTGTCGACCCAGATTTTCATCAGACTATGGATAAATAAACTTTATTTGGTGTTGGAAAATAAGACATTGTGTTTCCATTGTGTAAGAGACTAGTATTTGTAGCGCCAAAAGTTAGCGTCCCCAAGCGACGCGCGGCCATCTTGAACACTCATCCCCTCACTACTCTTACATACCACACTACAATTTTAAACGCATTGTTTGTAAACAAACATTGGCACATCTTATACCTTACATCCATTGTCTATACACTACATTGCATTACACTTGCAACATTTATTGTTTTGCCAACTATTGTATCTCATTTGTGATTGTCATAATAATTGAGTAAGAATTTATTATGAGAGGAAATTGAAATATCTTGTATTAGTGTTTAACTACAACGTCTCTGGAAATATTGTGTAACCAATTATCATAGGTGATTGATGATTTTTATTGTGTATTGTTTATTTGAAATATTGTTACATTATCAAGGGTTAATTAATTTCTCATAATTGTCATTGATTATAATTTAGTTGGTTATTTAGTTTGCTGTAGTAATTTCATGTTTTAAGTTAAATATTCACTAACCAATCATGGCTCCAATCAAAGTCAGTACCTATGAAAGGTTGACGCTGCTAGTTAAGAATAGATTTACCAAAATTCTAAAAGAAGTTGAAAAAATAGTTAAGAGCGAAATCCCTTTAACTCATGTTGTTCAACGTACGTTAAACAGCTATCTGAGCGAAGTTTCCAAAAAACGGAATGACTTCGAAGCTAATTTAGCTAGGATCGTGGAGGTTGCAACGACCGAAGAATTGTCCGTGGAAAGACTCTCTACGGATCAAGACGAAATTAACGATCTTTTCGTTCAGATTTCTGGTTTGATAGAGTCCGCTATGTCTCCTGAGGAAGCGCCGTCAACACCGTCGGTACACAGTGAGCGGCAAACCCCCCTAGCGACGCTGTCACATATCAATCTGCCGCGCCTAGAGCTTCACCACTTCTCTGGCGACCCCGCCAAGTGGGTATCCTTTATCAACTTGTATGATAGCACTGTGCATCACAACACCGCCTTAAACAAGTGTAGTCAAATTCCAATATTTGCTCTCGATTCTTTCTGGCGAACCCCTCGCTTTAATCAAGAATTTCAACATTAGTACAGCAAATTATCTAATTGTGTACAATATCTTACGTCAGCGTTATCACTCAACAAGACGCTTGGTTACTCTACATTTGAATCATTTGATAGATTTACCCGATGTTAGCAGTCAGTCAGTACGAGGACTCAGAACATTCGTGAACACTTTCCATGAACTCAGTGAGGCTTTGAAGGCCATTGAGTGTGACGTAACCACACAAGCCAACCCTTTGCTTTCAGCATTGTTACTTCGTAAATTAGATGGAGATTTACGCAAACGTCTAGAATCTTTTAGGTCCTCGAACGAAGAGGAAACACACACTTTGCCTACAGTCAAAGACATAATCTTGTTTCTGAACACAGAATGTAACATGAGTGAAGATGCAGACCTCCACTCGTCAGCAAAGAAAGCTCCAGTTAAAGCTTTCAATCAGCGATCTCAAAAGGTCACGCGGTTTGAAGACAAACACAAACCCACCGCTTTAGTAACAGCTCACAATATAAATAGTAGCAGTTGTTTTGCTTGTGGTAACTCTGATCACAAAATCCATGTTTGTCCCACATTTCTAAAGCATTCACCAGCTGAAAGGTTTCAACTTGTAAAACGAGAACGAAAATGCTTCTCGTGCTTGAGAGATCATAATTGCCTCAATGTCAATCATCGCATACTTGTAAACGGTGTCGCAAACGACATCACACATTGCTACATCTCCAGTCAGGCGCGACTGAGCGAAGTGAAGCAAGCAATCAATACTCGACACGTCATCAATCAGCTGTGGAGCGACGTCACAACACGACTCATCATCGATCGATACCACAGCCGAGAGTAGCGGGAACACCTCCTCCAGCTGACGTCACGAGTCCCACTCCAGTCACGCTGTCTACGACTAAGACTAAGACGCTGCCACCTGTGCATCCGCCACAAACAGTCAACGGTACTCTTAGGTACCATCTTAGTGAAACTAACTGCTGAAAATGGACAGTCCCATGTTTTCCGCGGATTACTGGATTCCGGAAGTACTTGTAATCTGATAACGTGTCAGGCAGCCTCATTGCTAGGAGCAAGACGTTATCATTCAAACATTCAAATTGCTGGTTTATCACAGCATGCCTCTAACACACGTGGCATGTTATCTCTTCAAGTCAACACTTTGTCAGGTCAGCTCATAGCTCCTGATCAGGAGTTTCCACATCTTGGATAAAATATCTGTAAACCTCCCAAGGGCGAAAATAAGTCCAGAGTTGTCGCATCTAGTTAAGCATTACACCTTAGCGGATCCGACTTTTGACACCCCTTGCGGCATTGATGTATTGTTGGGTGGATCCATAATACCCACTGTCTTCACACAAGAAAATCATAGTTTAGGACCGGGACTGCCACACCTGATCGGCACTCAGTTCGGCTTCATACTTATGGGAACAGCTCCTTGTGTCACCCCGACAGAGCCAGTTAGTAACTATTCGATTGCACTTTTGTCTACTCACGACAACTCGCTTCACACAGCATTACAAAAATTTTGGGTTCAAGAGGAACCGCCTATCATCAATCACAAAAGCATTGAAGAAACAAAGTGTGATGAACTTTTTGATAGTACTCATACGCGAAATGGAGACGGACGGTATGTTGTTAGATTACCGTTCAAAACAGAACCCAGCTGTTTAGGCTCATCTCGAGCAGCCGCAGAAAGACGTTTTGTATCCTTAGAAAGGAAGTTTCAAACCCAACCACAATTCGCTGAACTGTACAGGAATTTTATGAAAGACTACAAAGCAACAGGTCATATGACACTTTTGGATAAACATCACGCCGACGAACCGCACTACTATTTACCCCACCACGGAGTAATAAAGGAAAGCAGCTCTACTACCAAGCTAAGGACTGTTTTTTGACGCAAGCAACAAGACCACTTCAGGTTGGTCCTTGAACGACGTGCTACTAACTGGAAGGAAACTACAACCAGACATTTCCAGTATTTTAATAAACTTCCGCTCTCACGCTATAGTGTTTTCATGTGATATAAAACAAATGTATCGACAGATCTTAGTGCATCCTGAAGATCAAAACTTTCAGTTAATCTTGTGGCGAGATACTCCGGAACAGGAGATATCTACTTTTAAGCTAACAACAGTGACATATGGGATGAACAGTTCTCCATATTTAGCAATCAAGACACTCTCGCGGCTAGCAGAGGACGAAGGACACGCCTTCCAGGACGCAGCCTACGCATTGAAGCATCACACCTACATAGATGACATTGTGACAGGAAGTGCTTCACTAGAATCAGCTATCCAACTGCAAGACCAACTCATCCAGCTACTGGCGAAGGGAGGATTCGAGTTGAGAAAATGGGCTTCGAACGAACCCCGACTTCTGGACAGACTACCAGCTCCTCATCGTGAGACGCCTCGCTTTCTGCAGGACTCACAATCTACGCAGTTCTCTATTTTAGGACTCCATTGGGATCCAGTTGAAGATTGCTTTCACTACAATTTCAAACATCAGAGAGGTAGCTTAACTAAGAGACATGTGTTAAGTTTAATAGCCAGATTGTATGACCCGTGCGGCTTCTTATCACCACTGATAATGGTAGCGAAACGTTTTATGCAGCTCCTTTGGACACGAGGGCTCCAATGGGACGAACAATTACCGCCTGAACTAGCAGAAAAATGGCTATTGTTTGTGAACGACACACGGGATCATCTGGGTGACATCAAAATCGATCGCGTATTTCCCCTCCACGCCGCCAGCAGCGTAGAACTTCATGGGTTTTGTGACGCGTCTGAAAAAGGCGTCGCAGCCGTCATTTTTATCAAGTGTAACCAAATGAATGAGGCCCCAGTGATAAGACAAGTCATGTTGAAAACTAGAGTATCTCCATTAAAGAAGATCACAATACCACGCCTTGAACTCTGCGCAGCACATCTGCTGTCAAAATTAGCTACTTATTGCATTCAACAATTCAGCAATATTACTTTCAATCATGTCATGTTATGGAGTGACTCAATCGTAGCTCTACACTGGATAAAAACACCACCGTATCAGTTGAAAACATATGTAGCAAATAGAGTGGCAGAAATTCAGAACACATTTCCGTTACGGTTTTGGAATTATGTCACATCAAGCGACAATCCGAGTGACGTCGGATCAAGTGGCCTATTAGCATCACAATTGAAAAACCATACACTATGGTTCGAAGGTCCCCAGTGGCTAAAACTGGACCGACAAACTTGGCCTCATTTCACCTTCTTTGAAGATAAAAGGGAAATCGAGAGAGAAACTAAAGAGACTCCTCTGAGCGTATTACAAAGCTCTATTGTTGAACATTGGGAAATATTCACCAAATTTTTCCTCTTGGAATAAATTGATCAGAATTATGGCCTATATTTTAAGATTCATCAACAATTGTAAAAATGGATCTTCAACTGACAAATCAAAACTATTGTCTGTTATTGAATTGAAAACAGCTAAATAAAAAATCTTTAAGCTTGTACAGCAAACAGCTTTTTCTTCAGAATATTTGTTGTTAAAAAAGAATGAGCAGTGTAACAACGCAATCCGGAAATTGCAGCCTTTCATCAATGAGGCGGATGTTATTCGCGTAGGCGGCCGGCTAAAAAATAGCCATCTAAACTATGAGTCACGACACCCCGTGCTACTACCAAAACAACACCCAGTAGTAAACTTGATTATCGATTACTACCACCGGATACACCTGCATTCCGGACCACAGCTGACTCAGGCTCTTCTCTCACAAGAGATATGGATCATCTCTGCTCGCAGTGCCATACGTTCACGTATTTTCAAATGTACTACGTGCTTTCGTCACAAGCCTAGAAATAGAACACCACTGATGGGTGACCTACCTGCCTCTCGGGTTACACCCTCAAGGCCATTTCAGTCTACAGGAGTAGACTACGCCGGACCCTTTTGTGCGCGAGTGCATCATCTTAAAGCTCTTAGACAAATAAAAGTCTATTTGTGTATTTTTATATGCATGGTAATCAAGGCTGTGCACATTGAGTTAGTGACAGATTTAACCACCGAAGGTTTTTTAGCAGCATTAACCCGTTTTGTATCACGACGCGGTCTGTGCTCAACAATCTATTCAGACTGCGGAACTAACTTCATTGGTGCAGAATCATCTTTGAAAAAAATATTAAGTGAAACCGTGAAAGCCTCAACGGCTATGGACAAAATTTCACATTTTGCGAGTTTAAAGGGCATAGACTTTCGTTTTAATCCTCCAGCTGCCCCTCATCAAGGCGGACTCTAGGAAAGTGCCGTAAAAAGTGCTAAACACCATCTCCGAAGAGTAATGGGAGAAACAATCTTAACTCTTCCTGAATTCATGACGTTAACGGTTCAGGTTGAAGCCATGCTTAACTCAAGGCCGTTAACTCCACTCAGCGCTGATCCATCAGACCTATCAGCCTTGACTCCAGGTCATTTTTTGATTGGGACTACTCCGCTTGCCGCTCTACCGGAAGCTAACCACCACAACACTCCGACCAACAGACTACGCCATTGGCACTTGGTACAAGCCTTCCATCAGAGGATTTGGAAGCGATGGCATCTAGAATATCTTCATTCGCTGCAGCAGCGCTCCAAGTGGACATCACCACAGCCTAACATACAAGTGGGCGACCTAGTGCTCATCCAAGCTCCGTCACCACCTTTAACCTGGCCAATGGGACGTGTCATCAAAACGCATCCTGGTGCAGATGGAATAGTAAGAGTGATCACCTTAAAAACAATTAATGGTGTTCTCACTAGACCAGTTGTCAAGGTCTTTCCACTTCCTATGGAATGACAAATGTAAATAAACAGTTTTGTTTTCAGTAGTTTTGTTTGTAACTTTGTGTTAACTATGTTTTATATATTTGGTTTTATCAAATTTAGACTAAGTGTGTTATTACCATATGTATCTTATTCCATAGCCAAGATTTTATTTTTTTTCTTTTTTCTCTTGAAACCTTATAATGTTTCAAGGAGGCGGGAAATGTTAGGTTTTCATATTTAGTCATATCAATTAATCAAATTTTACGCATTAATATAGTTTTTACTAATAATTAGAATTGTATGTTATTTAGAACTGCTCTTTGCCCACCATTGTCCGATACCATTTTTATTATAAGCCATCTATTTCCACTTATCTTTGTACACACACATTGGATTGGAGTGGGGATGAACCTGCATTAGAACACGTGTGTGCGTCGGCTCCTGAATTTTTAATCGCGTTTGACGGGTTCTAATAGTTTTTTATGTTTTGAAAACTATACGTACGTGACAGTGTTGGATTACGTTACCGTCTTATCGGAACCAATAAGTGCTGCCGGAACTGTAGAGAGAGAAAAACCTAATTTAAGCCATTAATGTTCCGGTCTCCGCCTGGTCTTCGGTCAGGATCAAAGGTCAAGCGAGTGCCTCTACAATCTACTGATAAGAAAGGTTTGGAGCGCTCCTTATCTGATCCGTCCGCCTCACTTTCACCGATGCCTGGAGGTAAACAGACCCCGACTACGGCCCACCAATCCATCGAGGCGTGCGTGGGGGAATGTCTTTCTCACGCCGGCGCCGTTGACGCCCTTGTGGCAAAACTGAAGGTTGTGGTCGAGGAAGCTGTCCAGACTGCGCTCTTGAAAGCCAATCAAGAGATCAGCCGACTCAGCGAGGAGCTGATAAAACTGAGGACGGATATGGTGAGGATGGAGGTGGCGCACGCGGAGCGGGTGGATGACTTGGAGCAGTACACCCGGCGGAGCAACGTCCGTGTCTACGGTGTACCCGAGGAACAGGGGGAGAACACCGACGCCCTGGTTTGTGAAGCTCTGCCAGGAGAAGCTGGGGCTGGAGATGACGGAGGCGTCAATCAGCCGCTCCCACAGGGTTGGAAGACCTCAACCTCCAGCGGCTGACGGCAGAACCAGGCCTCGGGCAATAATCGTCCGCTTCGTGAGCCACCGGGACCGCCGAGCAGTCTACGCCGCCAAGAAGAGACTGAAGGGTACCGGCGTGGTGGTACGCGAGGACCTGACGGCGCGGCGCCAAGAGGTGTACCGGCGGGCGGTCGAGGTCCATGGGCTGCGCAGCTGCTGGACCAGCGACGGCCGAGTTATGTGGGTGGACAGCCGTGGACACAAAGGCAAGGCTACAAGGTTGGCGGACGTAAAGTAACCTATTGATTTAAAGTAGCTTAAATTAGAAGTATTTCATTTTTTTTTTTTTTTTTTTTTTAATTTAAAAACTATTTATAATTTATTATGATTTTTGTTTTCTATAGGTAAAGTAAAAGTAAGGCTTGATTTTTTTTCCTTTTTTATTATGTATATATGTTTGCATATGTATATGGTAATGTACGTGTTATTACTTTATATTGTGTTTTACACTGCACTCGGTTTTGAATAGCATAAAAAAATATGTAATAAACCATTAATGATTTTAAATAGAAAACATTATCAACACTGCGATCTACATGGGAAAATAACTTTTGTTTTTCTTTTTCATTTGTGTTAGCACAAGATCTTCTTTATTTTGTTAGTATCTTATTATTTCGACTACCGTAATTAATTATATAAATTTATAAACCTTTAGTTTTATACAGCATTTTATTATTGTATTCCATTGTTATAATTATTTTATTATTGCACCCCTATTTTATTTTATTTTATTTTCGCACAAGGAGCCGTACAGCATGTAACTGTGGCTCAGTTAAAAATAGTTAAGAGCATTATTGAGTGGATGAGTGTGTGTGTGAGTGTGTGTGGGTATGTCAGTGCCGCGGCCGCGGGCCGGGGCGGGCGTGTCGCGCCACCGTGGACTGTGGACCCAGGATAGCGGGTCCGCACAGCTATCGCCGCGCCGACCGAGAGGTCCCCCTCCCCACCCCGCCTCATCCCTCCACAGCTGATATCTTATCTAGCTCCTTAGCGCCTTACCCTAGACACTTGAAAGCCGCACATATTAATGCTCAGTCGCTGAGGGGGCATATTGATGAGATCAGAGAAATATTTCGGCCTCAAAATTTTGATCTGATTGGCATTTCGGAAACGTGGCTCAAGCCGAGTATTCGTATAAGTGAGGTGGCCCTTCCCGGATATACTCTGCAGCGGAACGACAGACTGGGAAAGACAGGTGGAGGTGTTGCAGTTTATGTCCGGGAGGGCTTGAGATGTAAACAGCTTGCGTTATCTCCATCTGAGTACTCGGCCAGGCCCGAATTCATTTTCATTGAAATTGGCTTGTCTGGTTCGGATGTACTATTACTTGGAGTGTGTTATCGCCCGCCTAGGACTGGTCATCTGGCAGACTTTGAAAATGCTCTCTTGCAACTTATGCATGGATATAGTCGAATATTGATCATGGGCGACTTCAATACTGATTTACTGAAAAACAATCACGACTATGACTATAGACAACTGACTTCTATTCTCGATTCTTGTAATCTGACAATACTGCCACTGGAACCGACACACCACACTGCCGGATCTGACACTCTTCTTGACCTTATGGTTGTTTCAGAACCACAGCATATCGTCCTTCATGGGCAACTTCCAGTCCCTGCCATATCAAAGCATGACCTAATCTATTGTGTTTATTTTGTAAATATACCTAAGGCTCAAGTTAGATTCATAAAATACAGAGACTTTAAAAATATGGATGAGGCTGCGTTTATGTCTGATATTTTGATGATTTCATGGCAAAACCTTGAAAACCTTGAATCTGTAGATGATATGGTGGATGATTTTAATAAAACCATCATGGGTGTTTATGACAAACATGCACCTATAGTGACAAAGCGTATTAGTAAAAGGCGTCCAGTGCCCTGGATGACAAACGAAATTCTCAGTCTGATGGCACGTCGCGACAGTCTGTACAGGAGAGCGAGGCGCTCCCAAGATCTTATACTTATGGACCAGTACCGTGAACTTAGGAATAGGGTTAAGCAGCTTCTACGCAATTCCAGACTGAGATACACGCGAAGTCTTTTTGAGAACAGAAAACAGTCGTCAAGCGACTTATGGCGAAAAGTTAAAAGCCTTGGGGTGGGAAAGCAACGTGAATCACATCAGGTCCATATCCCATTGAATGAATTAAATACCTTTTTCACTTCTTGTAGTCCAACTATCAACCAAGGTCAAGTGAATGACTACTTAACCTATCTTCATAACTTACCTGATCACAGGCGAAATTATCCTGAGTTTACTTTTAAGCCAGTGATACAGGGTGACGTGTTGAGGGCTATACGCCGTATCCGCAGCAATGCTGTTGGGTGTGACGGTATTCCAATACGCCTCATTAAAAATATCCTCTTTGCTGTCCTCCCTATTATTACTTTAATCTTCAACACGTCATTAAGAAGCTGTGTTTTCCCTTTTCAATGGAAGTCTGCCCTTGTCCTCCCCCTCAACAAGATCTCAGCTCCAGTGTCATGCTCGGATTACAGGCCGATAAGTATTCTACCTGCACTATCTAAAGGCCTTGAGAGAATAGTGCACTGTCAAATTACTGAATATCTGACTAACTATAACATATTAAGTGACTACCAATCTGGTTTTCGCACAAACCACAGTACTGAAACTGCACTGCTAAAGGTAACTGATGACATACGACTTGCCATGGACCATAGACAGGGCACAATTCTTACTCTCTTTGATTTTTCTAAAGCTTTCGACAGCGTAAACCACAAGTTACTGTTAGCTAAATTAAGGGTAGTAGGGTTTTCTGATCATGTTCTTAATTGGCTGAGATCATACCTGTCAGAAAGAAGGCAGTGTGTCAAGGTTGCTGACGTGACTTCGGACTGGGGGTGTGTTACTTGTGGGGTGCCTCAGGGTTCTATCCTGGGTCCCCTACTCTTTGTACTGTATGTAAATGACATTCACAGAGTTCTCAAATACTGCAGGTATCACATGTACGCTGATGACCTACAAATCTACTTGCACTTCGACGTTAACTCCATTAACGACTGCATCAACAGGATGAATGACGACATTAAAAAATATTGTTTTATGGTGTGGAAACCATGGGCTTACACTAAACCATGCAAAAACCAAACCAATACTTATATGCCACACACGTTTACGGAACTTTCTGGACCCGAACACTATTGAATCCTTAATTATTGACGGAACTACTCTACCATACTACGAAACAGTGAAAAATCTTGGTTTGACATTTAACTCGAATTTGACTTGGACGGAAGCGGTGAGGGATATATGTAAAAAAGTCTTCGCATCTGTCCACTCACTGAAACGCTTACAAAGATTTCTACCTGAACGGATCAAACTACTGTTGACAAAATCACTAGTACTTCCACACTTCAATTACTGCAACTCTGTGATGAATGACATGACGGTAGCACTTAGTGAGAAGCTGCAAAGGACTGAAAACTACTGTTTACGTTACGTTTATGATGTGAGACGAGACCAACACATTACACCGTACTATATTCAGGGAAATATTTTGAAATTAAAAGAACAACGATCAATCAAAATACTAAATTTAGTTCATTCAATTTTACAATCTGGATTTCCAAAATATTTTTCAAACTATTTCCAATTTATATCTCATGATAGTGTAAGAAGCACTCGCTCTGGTTCTCGTACCTTAAGAATGCCCCAACACAGGACTGTAGTATTTGATAGATCTTTTCAAGTGATGGGTTGTCGTCTGTGGAACTCCCTCCCCCAAGAAGTCACTTCCATTGAGGGAGATCGGCGGTTTGTGGCGGCACTGAAACGTTTGTACCATGAACGGTTGGTCGGGGCGGGTCCGTCCTAGGGGTCTGTGGGTGTGGTGCTGGCATTGTGTGTGAGGAGTGTGAGTAAGACAAACCGCATATATATTATTTATTTCAAAAATATTCTTATTATATATTTATAAATTATTGTTATTAGGTATTAATTATAGTTTTTGGTTATTATTAAAGATGGAAGTTGTAGTATTATTTTGTGTCATGATTGTATACTTATATTTTTATTTATTTTTATTTAGAAGTATCATATTTATAATTTTTTTAGTGTTTAGATTAATGTTTGATTTAATGTATTTAGTAAGGTATATTAGTGTCAATATTAATTTGGTTAATATTTGTCATGTTGTTTATTGTTCTGCTTATTGATCAGACAGGTTAAGTGTAAGAAAGGGCCATGAGGCCCTAACTTTGCCTGTTTAAATAAACAAATTTTCATTTCATTTCATTTCACACACACACACACACACACACCCACCTGCATTCCAAATCTATAGTGGTCCGATCGTCACGTGGTATGAGGTGACTTCTGCCGACCAATCAGGCGTCCAGGACGCGGACAAGAAAAGCTCCCCAAGGCATCTCTCCAGTTCTTCTTAAGACTCCGTCTCGCTAGGTTGTACGTCAACACCAGCTTTAACCAAGTTCGGGCCGTGCCCCTTTGTCTTGTCTCTTGTGAACCGCAAGCCGTTCTATGGCAGTTAACAGTCCCTTCGAGCCGGACATTATTTGGTTAACGAGCCAAAAGTAACTTTGTCGCAACGTTCGTGAGTGAACCGAAAACAGTGTCAAGTGAAGGTGGAATCATCATGGTGGAATCTTCATCCCTCAGCAAGGACTCCACCAGCGCAACGTTCCTTGGAATCAACCCAGGTCGAACTACAATCAACCCAACTTCATGTGTGTCGAGGTATCAGACAATGGACGGTGCAAGGTAACAGTGTTTCATCATTCTTATTATGGTCCTTCGCAACTAAAGACAATCTTCTTTTCAACCAAGATTTAAAATCATCAACTAATTCGGACATTTTTGGACAATTTAACAGAAGAAGAAAATCATTTTAACACTTGTATTTTGCTCTAATTGTGTGCCATTTTTTCCTAATATTATATTTTGTGATCTCATTCGTATTTTTATTTTTCCCAAACAACTAAGAGTTATTCCTTAGAAAATCAATGTATGGGCTCCACCTGCTCAGCTATCGAAGTATGAGTTTTTAAATATTAGACATTTTATTGGTCCTTCGAATAATTGCTGTCCGCCAGGCCGGATCTAACATATCTTTGGGTCCTTCTGACCGGATATTATACAATAACATTGTTTAAAATACTCTATGTCATCAGGTAATATTAGAAAAGTTGATGACAAATCCACATAGTTTTCGTTTATAGTAAAATGTTATTTTGTACACCAATTGGATCTTGTAAGCAAGTAACTTCAGCATGATGTGTACAATGTCATAAACAATTCATCTCGTTATTTCAAATTACAGTTTATATTTTTGTACTACTGATGTTTTACAATAGTGATTACACGAAACTGGAATTAGTTCAACAGTTAGGTCTGAGAAGGCTGATGCACCTGTTTATTTTATTTTCAAAATGCTACCAATTCCTTAAATCATTTTGGTGAACAGTATACTACTATCAGGTTTACATCTTTAGTTTCACTACACAAATACAGAATAAAGAAAGCTTTATTCATAAACATCAAGTTTAGAACAGGTATCAAATTTAATACATAATAATATAAATGAAAATCAATACAATGTAATGGAAATAAATTGTCTTCAGTTCTTTGTAAGTTTTTAATAGTTGTTGTGGCTATTTGCATGTTCAAGGAATTCACTGATTAGGTAAATTGATTTCTTCACAAGCCAGGAATACAGTCAAAGGGTATTTTTAGTCCTTTTTTAGTTTTTTTTCTTCAATTGTCTTGAGCTTGATAGGTAAAGCATTATATAATCTAGCTCCAGCATATGAGGGTTTCTTTGCGAACAGAGCGGTCCTGTGAGCAGGTAAGTTGTAGTCAAGTCCATGTCTTGTTGTTCGACCGTGACGATTGTTTCTTGTCAAGTTTAAGTTAGCATCAAGCATGATGACTTCAAGTATGTAAAGAGATGTGATGGTCAGTAAATCTAGGTTCTTGTATGCATCTCTGCAGCTGTCCCACGGTGCAATGTCAGCCATTATTCTTACTGCCCGTTTCTGAAGAACCATGACTCGTTGAAGGTTGTTGTTTGAGGATGCTCCCCATAGTACAATTCCGTATCGGACTCTGCTCTCAAATATTGCATGATAAGTTGTTCGGGTGGCTTCCGGGGTACTTACAGATTTTATTCTTCTTAGGGCAAACACTGCTGTGCTCAGCTGATGACAGACACAAAGAATCAATATGAAAGCTACAGGAGAGAGAGTCATCTAATGTGAGTCCAAGATGTTTTGTGTAGCAAGAAATTTCAAAATGTGGGAATTGTTATTTTGTCCTTGTTTTTTCAAACTATGATGTGTTGAATTTTTGATTCATTGAAAACTAGGTCATTTTCTAAGCAATATTGATGGGCAATGCTAACTGAAATGAAGTTGTTAATCTCAAGAAGCTCTGTGGATTTGTGAGAGGTGGTCAGAACAGTGTCATCAAAACTAACAGAGTTACATTTAATCAAACAAATGACACATCAAGCTTTCTAGTGTGACGTAGATATATAAATAAAATGAATAATGAGTCTGAGTGGCAGAGATAGCAGTGCTTCACCATTGAGTGGGTCAATCTGAGAAACTCCTAAAGAGTGTAGCACCAACCATTAGAAATAAATCTCTCTTAGTTATTATCTTCATTAGTTATTATAACATGAAATATTTACTGTTGGTTACAAAATAGTCACTGTATGCTTTAAATATTCAAAACTAGGGAGTTCTTTTAAGATGATTAATACATTAAAAAAACAAGTTGAATTTAACTAATATAAGTTAACGATTTATATTTGAATTTAGGAGATTTGCCATTGTTAAGTGTAACAATAAAGAACTACATATTGAGGGTCAAAATCTATCATTTTCTTTAGGAGCCAAAAAACTCTGTCATATAAGAATAAACAACATCCAATTTATGACTACATGTATGCCAATGAATTCACTACAGTCTAAATTTAATAAGGAAACCTAAACAACATTATAACAACCAAACAACCTCAGACAGTACAAGTTGTAAACTGTGAGATCCAGAGATAATCGGTAGGATGGAAATGTTTGCCCTTTCCCCTCCATCTCTCGATCATTGCTTTCTTGTTCTCTTTATTTCAGATGACAATTCGGGATACCACAGAAGGTGGTAATATTTTTTTCTCCAGTCTTTCACCTTTCCTAGTGCATTGACATATTGGGTAGTGCTCTTGGTTATACCCAGTGACATCATTTGGGTACACTCTCAACAGTCTTGACTTAAAGGTATATGCTTAGTGTTTAACATATAACATTCTGTTGTCAAATTAATATTATAGCGAGTTCTTTGCCACACTTTTTAGTATTTAATTTTTGTGTGTATGTTTATGTCATATGGCTTTCTGACATCTGAAGAATAGGATAGGCATCAATCAATAAAATGCAGTGTTCAATTTTTGTACCATACACGAATGGTAAATGTCAAAAATCCTCTTATCCTTTCAAATGATCTGATGTTAATAACAAACTTCAAACAATGAATAAACTATACTGTCTAGAAAACTGAAATACTTGTGAAGATAATGGCTGGGTTACATATGTAATTTACTTTGACGATGGGCTCCTACTGATGATTGACATGAGAATTCTGTTCGTACTATCCATTTAATAACTAATCAGTCTTACTTTTTCTGCTTCTATTTTCCCACTGTTGACTCTGGCTATGGGAGCATTAGTTGTGGTGGTTTAGGACAGTGGTGTAATTAAGACTTGGTTTTGGGGGAATGAATCTGATTGAAGAGCACACCACACTGGAGGATAAAGAATAAATCTCAATAAATCAAAATTTTCATAAATTTGAGTTTGAACAAATAAAGCTGGAAAAATTTCTGTACAACTCGAAATATTAAAATTAATTTTGAATGTGCATTATTTTAAAGCTATACAATGGATAGCGTAAGAATTACAAAGATACACAATAGCAATATAACAATGCCATACCATTATCTTTTCCTTGAGAAGACTGGATATGGAATTCATGGAGTTTATACTGGTGACGGAGTTGGCAGGGGAGTTGTCTGGAGGGATGTCCAAAATCTCATCCTCAGAGTCCCCGCTGTGATCCACTGGCGGAGGTCTGATGGACTTCTTCCTGACTGTTCTTGTCGGCATTCTGGAGACAGAGACTGATTTATGAGCAACTACAGAAGTAATGCGAATATATTGACCAATTTCACTAGTACCAATTTTAAGTAAACTTTTTGAAAGTTGTATAAAACATCAACTAAATTTATATTTTAGCCTAAACAGTATTTTTGGTAATAAGCAGTTTGGCTTTATTCCTGGTCGAAATACAATTCAAGTGGTAGAAGAAGTTGTCTCTAGAGGTTTAATAAATTTGGAAAATAAAAAATTAATAGATCTCGCAAAAGCGTTTGACTGTATTTCTGAATTATTTCAAATAAACTGTTTTTACTGTTGTCAATTCCTTTCTTGGCAATAGGAAGAGAATGGTTGTCCTGGTGCAGGATGTATCTAGTTTTAGAAATGTAAGTGGTATGATGCCTTTAAGGTCTGTCCGTGGTCACTACCTATTTGTAAAAGCCCATTAATGATTTTCTAATTAGTGTTGAATTGGTAAGTTCCTGCTTAATGTAACTGAAAAAATCATTCAATTCAATCTTTGTTAGCTCAATAAATTTTCTATTAATTATAACATAAAAATAGGTGCTTCGTCATTTCAAACTCATATATATATCATGCCTTATTTTGACTGCCTCAAATTAACCTTAAATTATTAGTTTTTAGCTTCATATGAATAAATTAACAATGCATTTTACAGGCTAAGGCTGTGGCGTATTAGAATATATGAACTTGTCAATTCGTGTAGGTTACAATTTTATATTTCTTGACAATACAATGGCAACGCATCAATTTATTGTTACTTTTGTACTTTTTAAGACATTATTTAAAAAAATAATGCATTCAAAAAATCTGTCATACTTTGAGGTAGAGGGAGCACCGAATACATCTCTGAGTAAAATATGAGAACAAAAACTGTGCTTGTGGACACTTCAATTTTAGGGTCCTTATACTTAAAAATGAGAGAGTTAGCTTTTTATAAACTTCATGTACAGCATATTTAATTTAAGTTACCAACATGTAAAAACTTAAATTTTTTACTACGATTAGGGTAGTTAGAATTACATTTTTATATCATAATTCATTTTATCTCATCAAAACCACTTTAAAAATATTAAACATTACCTATGCTAAAATATAAAATTCCAATTAGACCTTCATAGGATATACTCTGTGGAAAGGACACAAAAATTAGCTTTTGAAATTTTACATTGGTATGCAGTTTCACCTGCCAATAGTACAGTTAAAATTTTTGCCCATTGTTCTGGAACAAAACTGTTGCATCTACAAACAATTTTTAGAATATTTTTTGAAGTTATACTAATCTTAATTCAGGATTTTATTACTAAATACATATTTACTTATTAGTAATACAAGAATGTTTACAAATTAGGCCAGCGTTTTACAAGTTAAATAATATTTTATCACCCATAATAAAGTATAAAGAAACCAGATTTTACCTTTTATCCATGATATTTCAGAGAAACCAGTTCCAGTCCCAGTAGTAGCCAGTGAAACAATAAGAGATAATATTACTACTCTTTAACCTCTATTTTGTATCCACTGATAAATACCATGTTCTAGATAATAATTTTTGCTAGCCTCCAAAAAACATTGTAAAAAATATCATTAATTTAGGAACTCAGTACAGTATGCCAATCTATAGGGAGTGTTCCAGAATATTATAACCATACTTTAGCAAATGATTACATGGGTTCAATTAAAAGATTATCTCTTACCATATATGTTACACAAGAGCAATAACAACACATCATTTTATTACTATTTTCTTTACAGTTGACCTTGAATATTTAGAGTCAACAGTTAAAAGTTAAATTATCATTTAGCGGGGTTTCCCCGCCTTTAGTGTAACGTTTTAGTTTGTAAACTTTTATGTTATTTTACCTGTTTCAATGGCTTTCTGTTTTTAATTTAACTTTAAATTAGAAAGAGAAGAATTTCATATTATAAAGTTAATTATAGAATCAGAGAGTGAAAGTGCACGAGATGATTTTGATGTTGAGAAAATATTCAAGGTGTAAAGAAATCCCTGCCCGCTCGGGTTGTTGTGTTACTAATCATACTGAGAATAACATGGTATTTTAATCTATTTTATTCATAAATTTTACTTGCCTCAATGACTATATTAAATATATTAATGCATAGCCTTTAGTGCAATACCAAGGATATTTATTTTACTGTTTAACTACCCCTTATTTTTAATACCTCAAAAACAAAAAACTGAAAGTGAGGATATTTCCGCTGAGCATGTCAATATATGATTATTTTTTATGTGTGTCACAGAATGTTAAATTAAACACTCTGACTTAATTAACCAAACAGTTATGATAAACTCAAATGCTGTATTTATTGGTTACTGATTTAAAAATTAAAAATGAGACAGAATAACTGACATGAATAGCTAAATTTAACATTGAGGAAACTGTATGTTTTCTAAATTTATTGTGGTTAGTCGTATACAGTTGTCAGATCAGCCCACACCAAAATAGACCGATGATGATGTTGTGTTTCAATTCTCACTCAACACCCAGGGTCCAACACTGTTGCCAATTTTACATGTGTGAAAAACTGTTGATCCGTCTCAACATATGTTATAATAAAACAAACATTACGAGATGTGACCATGAACAAATCATGTATGTTTAGAATCCATTCATGTAAATCAAACAGGCAGTATGTGCCCATATAGCCACGTGATAGCGGGGAACAGTTGGTGATCAGTAGCAATGTGGCAACACTGCCCCAAATATCATTGGACTATTTTGGTGCAGGTTGCTCTAGCAGTAGAACGGTTCAAGCTAGTTAAATACACATCAGATGAAGGGCTAATAAATAAACTATCAATCCTGGTTGCACCAGGCAATAAAATAATTATTTACGTTTTTAATCAGCTGTATACATGGATAAACTAGCCTGATAGTTTTTTAGCCTTTTGAAATTTAAATTATAGTCTAGGAACTGAGGCCAATTTGCACTGTATAAGTACAGTGCCTAAATTCAAAACCTAAATTCTTTGCAGATGAAGAAGCCAGCAGGCTTAAAGAAAACTTTCTAAGACTACAACATCAGTTTGAAACAACAGGGGAACTCGACGACATCAAACAAGACGCAGCAAATGCGAAGAAATCCTATGACCAACGCTTTAAAAACTACTGAGAAAAGAGGCCTCCGCCAACTTCATAGAAAGAGCTGACAACAAGCCCAAAGCCATGTGGAAAATAGTTAATAATGCCCGTAACCAAAACAGGAGCTCTACAGATAACATAAAACTGAAAATAAATGGACAACTTTCACACAACCCTCAAGAAGTCGCCAATCATCTGAATTTATTTTTTGTTAATATGGCAGAAACAACACTACAAAAAATCCCAGCGGATGAGAAGAAGGAATTGGAATCTGTGGAACCACATGAAACAGCATTAATGGAAACAATGACCAAAACGAGCATCAAAGAGGTTTAAAGATACAATTAAAAACCTCAAATTCAAAAATTCAGCCGGTATTGATGAAATTTCTTCCAAAGTATTAAAATTTTGTGCTGACGAACTAGCCCCCCCATTGGTTGCCATATTCAACAAATCTTTTAAAGAGGGTCAATTCCCCTCAAAATTAAAAATTTCGAAAGTATTCCCTAAATTTAAAAGTGGGTTGCAAAACATGATGCAAACAACTACAGGCCAATTTCACTGATTTCAACATTTTCAAAATTATGTGAAAGAATTGTTCTTCAAAGGACTCCTGGACCATTGCGCTCAGCACAATCTCTTAAATGAAAACCAACATGGATTTACAAAAGGGAAGTCAACTACAACGGCATTGATCAAAACTAATTGAATCAGTGACAGACAGCAATGAAGAGGGAAAATTGACCACAGCTTTGTTTCTTGATTGGCGTTTGATTGCCTCAGCCACAACATCATTCTGAAGAAATTGGAATTGCTTGGAATCAAAGGGACAGCAAATAATTGGTTTGAGAGCTACTTAAAGGGTCGTACCCAACTAGTAGAGCTCTACCACTCATCAAATGGTATCACAAAGGCAGTCAGATCAAAAGTCCTTCCAGTGGTGAGAGGTGTGCCACAAGGTTCCGTATTAGGACCAGTGATTTTCATTCTCTTTACCAATGATCTACCCCAACACCTAGGGAAACTACTGCACACCTCTAATGTATGCGGACGACACTACCTTATTTCTGACCCAATGTTCAGCAGATGGCCTTGCGGTCTCATCTTATACAGCTCTCAACATGGCCATCCAATATTGCTATGGAAATGACCTTGTAGTAAATCCATCAAAGGACTAACCAGATCGCTTTTGGAAGGAGAGCATCAGAAGTCCCAACCATTCCAGATGTCAGTATTGAAGATCATTTAAAATTCCTTGGAGTAACAGTGGATACCGAACTAAATTGGATTAATCACGTCGACAATCTTAGTAAAAAACTCAACACTGGTCACTTTGTCATCAAGCAAATTCTTTCTCTCAGTAGCCTTGAAACAGCAAAAATAACTTTACTTTTCCCTTTTTGAGTCTCACCTGCACTATGGTCTTGCTGCCTGGGGTGGAAACTACTGCTTCAAATCTCCAACGGATAAATTATCATACAAAAGAAATGTATTAGAACACTGGCGGGACTACAACCTCTGGAGAGCTGTAGAGAGGCATTCAAGTCTCTGAGGATTCTCACTGTCATTTCGCTTTACATTCAAGAAGTAATAATGTACGCTGATGGGGAGAATCTTCCAAGGACCAATGATGTACACCACTACAACACCAGAAAATGTACACCTCTACAGCCTTCCTGTACATCGTCTGAGGCTTTATGAGCGAAAAACCATCATATATGGGAATGAAGCTCCACAATCTCCTACCACCTCACCTGCTGTCCAAAAGAGGAAAGGAACTCAAGATAGCACTACATCAATGGCTTCTAGACCGGCCATTCTACACACTGGAAGAGTATCTTCAAAAAACCTTTTCCTGATGTTAATGTATTTAATGACACTGTTTATAATCTCAAAGATTGTAAATAAAGATATTCTCATTCTCATTCTCATTCTCATTCTCATACACAACCTGGCTTTTCTTGAAAGTAATCAAATAATTTGTTCTAAGAGAGAAATTGATCATCAGCCACACTAATTTTGTTGGAGGTTATAATGGGAGGGAATATAAAGAGTTAAAAACATGAAAAGATCATTTTTCTCAGACTAGTTTTTTCCTATTTTGATACACTTCAGTCGTTAGATACATCAATAATAGTTATACAGTAGAGTCCTAAAAGGGTAGCCGACTGCGAGAATGCAGGGTTTAAAAAAACCATAATGTAACTGAATGTATTATTTGTTTAAGCATACAACAGAGAATAAACTGTCCTAATACACTTAAACAAAGGAAAGTATGTACTTTATGAAGGTATAATGAAAATTAACTGTAAAAACTGGCTAATTTTTAAAAAGAAATGTGTAATGTCCTTTTGTTTTATGCGTTGCAAAATATGTACTTTACGAAGGCATAAAGCTGTCTATAATGAAAATTAACTGTAAAAACTGGCTACTTTTTTAAAAGAAATGCGTAATTTCCTGTTGTTTTTTATACTGCATTATGCGTTTTGCTGCCTCATCACGAAGACGACGAAGGAACAGTAAGTCCATCACCTTGTTGTCATAATACTGAAGGACGGTTTGACAGCCTTTAGTCCCTCACTTTGTGATAATTTAAGAGCTTTTAAGATGGAGACCTAAACTTCAGGGTGTGGCCGAGTTATCCGAACTGCTGGGTTATCGAGTTCAAGTTTACAGGACTTTACTGTATCATCACTAGACAATTAGATAAAGAAACTGAAAGTCACTACTTAAGGGTCTGTATATAGTTAGCTGATGCTGATTTAACATTTATTTAGGTGTCTATGGTTAGTTTTTAGTGTTCTAAGAAAAATATGATCTGAGAAAAATTACCATTTCATATTTTTTTCAGCCCAGCTGACGATCTATTCTTTTTTTGGAAAAATTCCTGTACGACTGATTTCAAGAAAAACAGGTTATGAGTTTAAACAATGCAAATTGGCTGTCTGCTTCTGGACTGGTAGCAATCCGTCGTTATTATTATATTTATGTATAATAAATATATATACATATACTAGTTTTTGGATTGAGCCCATAATCACAATAACAGTATAAATAACTTATAGATACAATAACAAATACAATAAATAAGTGAAAGAAATGAAATTAATACAAAAATTAAATTAAAACTATGGGATTTATGTGGTAGAAAATTTATAGAATGTATGCAAACTTGTAATACTGAATTGCACATTATTCAGTAAATATTGAGAACCTTTCTCATAATTAATTAAAATCTGCAATTCTTTTTTCGGCGCTAATTGTTTTTAAATATACAATTTTAATAATATTTTAAACCCTTCATGTAAATAAATTGATTTAATAAAATATTCAGCAAAATTGAATTAAATTTTGAACTGAACCTTATCTATTTAAAGCAAACATAATTTTTAAGAAAGTATCATCTATACTGAAGATTTTGGTAAAATCTTCTTGTTTTTCTTCTTTAAAATACAAACTTTTATTAAAATGTTTTATTTGAACAAAAAAGATAAATTTAAAGATAAAGTGTTATGAATCTGATCTCTTTCTAAACCGTAACCCACTGAAACTACAAGAGATGTCAGTATCAAGGCATGACATATTTAAAATTAAAACAACTTAAAAATTGGTTTAGACTAGTGCTAATGATGTTGGATCATAAAAAATATTCAGGCAAACTGACAACAGTTTTCATTTTATTGAGTCTATAAAAAATTTAATTTACAGATCCTACATGATCTCACCATTCATTCATTGCCTTATGACTAGTTCAGCCTTTTGTTTATGCCTTTTTGTCAATGGAACAGAGAGGTAACATGATTTTGTTCCAAACACTTGTTTCTGTTAAGAGTTTAAAACTTTATCAATAAAATAACATTACATTTTGGGATATATAGACCTAATCTCTTTGTCAGATGAAATAAATCCAGGTGATATTGCGAACAAGCTAAAGCAAACAAATCACACCAAAGAGCTATAACAAAGAATAATCAAGAACACAGATTATTATCAAGTTCAGTTAAACCATAAAGTAATATGCCTAATCTATAACTAATTGCAATTATAATTCCAACAACATTGCCCAGCAAAAGTACATTTACACGTACCAACTAGAATATTTAGCTCATTAATTTCTGTTTATTGACGTAGAAAACATATATTTTCTCTGTTACTGTCCAACTGTTCATAAATTTATGATTATACCATATTGAGCTTTAGAATTAAAAATAAAAAATTCAAGCAGACAATGAAGTGTATTATCTAGAGTTTTTCTAACACCTTCTACTTGGATTGTTCCACTTACTTCTGTTCAGGCTCACTCTCCTCCTCAGTGACTCCGCCGTCACTGAATGTGTCACTGGTATCGTACCCATCATGCCTTACTCGCTCTGGTGTCAGCTGTCACATATTACATTTATTACTCTTTATACTACACATTAGACAATAGGAACAAACAATGTGATGTAGCATCACCATGATATTAATCTAATATCTTTATTTCTTAGACTTTTAAGTAGCCTAACTAATGGGTTTTCAAAGGAGCATTTGCTATCTCGTCAAGTTACAAGTGAATATCTTCACCCACCTTCTTTGAGTTCAAATTAATCTTTAGGTTCATACCAATGTAACATCTCCTTCCAGAACAGATATATATATATATATATATATATATATATATATATATATATGAGGTTTTTAAGAGGTTCTTTTCTTGCATTTAAACCTCTTAAAAATATGATTTTTAAAGTTATTAGACTTGCATTATCAATGTCATAACTGATGTATGGGTATTAAACACACCTTCGGAACGAGATAAATTTGGGAGGTACAACAACTTTGATTTTCATCACATTACTGGATGTGACAAGAGACAAACACTGCACATGACCAAGGGCTTATCCAGTAATGATTTCAAGGGAGGTTATCTTGATTTTAATTTTATCATTACTGTAAAAAGTAATACTGTAAGTAAGTAGCCTATAGTAAATCCGTCACTGCACTTTACTATAGTGAAGGCTAACACTACATCCAATTTAGAGTTGAGTGAAGATCCTACTTCAACTCAGCATGCAAGAAATAATCACCAGCAAATTGATCTGTTTTTTCTACGTTACATTTATAAAATATCTTAAAAACCAAATTTTGGCAAGTTTCAAAAAAAGCTGTTTATTGAAAATATGAACCATGGCACTTAAAAGAAGAGTGAAAATTTTATTATTTTATCTTAAAAGTAGACAAATTCATTTTTATGGGACAGGATAATACTTTGCTTGGAAATGAGCAATGGCACCAACTCCATAGGGCCTGTGGAGCCCAATCCCCCTTGAAAACTTGTTTGGGAAGGTGGAACCCCCATATAATTAAAAAAAAATAATTTATATTTGGTTGACGATTGTTCGTTTCCTCGGAATCGACATATACCAAAGAAGTGTAAAATACAACTAAGCCAGCTCACCACACACTTTTCAAACCCCCAAAGAAATACTACTAAGCTATTTACATGGAAGTTTGTTAAATGGTGCAATCTTGCATTACTGAGAGGTTTGCATAAACTGGACTCACACAGGCCATTGCATTGAATGAATGTTGAAACTTCTAACAGAGGTGAAACAAATTTTGAAAAATCAACAGTTTTTTTAAAATGACCTACACTGCACTTACACCTAAATATTTTAGCCAATATTGCTAATAAAATCAAACTAGTCTTAAAAAACATGCATGATGTAAGAAAGTACATTGCACATGAGTTGGTGACTAGAGGCCGAGTGGTGCGGACGTGATCAGATTGTGCTCCTTATCTCTATTCAATATGAGTGATTGTGCACGTTGCAACGATCCCTTACCTGAAACCGATGAATATGCTAAATGTTCTGTGTGTGAAAGTTTATTACATTTTGAATGTGCCGATATACTCGAGTCTACCTGGAATCGAATGGGGTCAACAGAGGCGTGAAAATTGGAAGTGTAGCAAGTGTACTACTGCAGGTAAAGGAAAGGTTGCCAAGGCTGTAGCTGTGAGTAATAAATTACCACTAGACAAAACTACATGCAGAGTATTTAATTTAAAATGGAGGAAACAATTAAATCGCAATTTGCAGAGTATGGGGATAAATTTGGTCAGCAGTTAAATGAATTTAAACCATCAATGGAGTTTTTCTCTAACAAGCTAGATGAGTATGAGGGACAGGTAAAAGTTTATTCTTCCGAAGTTAAAGGCTTAAAAGAGTCACAGGATATGTTAATGAAGGAAAATGAAAAGCTAAAGAAAGAAATTTCCTCACTTAAATCTCAAATGGAGGACATGGAACAGTATAATCATAATAGAAATATTCAGATAGATGGAATACCTGAGACTAACAATGAGAAGGTGTGTGATGTTGTGCAGAAACTGGCTGATATTGTTGGAGTACAAGTAAACTTGCAAAGTGCATAGAGTACAAGCTATGCATAGATTACCCACTAGGCGTGAGGTGGGCCCCAAGCCTATAGTTGTTCAGTTCTCCAACAGACGGACCCGAGATTTGTTTATTAATAAAGCTAAACAGTTGAAAGCGAAATCAACTGACTTTGATTGGAATGTCCCATTAACTAATGTGTACATTAATGAACATCTTACCCCCTTCAATAAGAACCTGCTCTATAACGCAAAGAAGTTGAGAGAACATGGCTGGAAGTATGTCTGGACCAGGGGGGGTAAGTATTCGTTAAAAAGAATGAAGGTGATAGAGCAATTCGTATTACATCGCTTGATAGAGTTAATGGGCTACTGAACGTAAATTCCAAGGAAACAGCGTTGTAAACGATGTTGTGTGACTGAGTAGTTAAAACTATATAATACTCAATTTTCATGCAAAGTAATTCTGTATGTAATGAACCTTGTTAATTTTGGAATTTTTGTTTTTAAATATTCGTAGTTTAAGAAAACATTATGATGAACTATGCATTTACCTACAAAATTTAAAAGGAACATATTATTTAATTATATTAACGGAAGTCTGGATTAAGAGTGGAGAGGAGGATAAATATCAATTGCCCGGATATGACATGTTGCTACAACCAAGACCGGATGGGCAGGCAAGTGGTGACTGTGTGTATTTTGAGTCAACAATGCGATACTCTTATCAGCTGATTCTACTGCCACAGCTGAGGTAATTAGTGTCGTGGTCAGTGTCTTGCACAACAATAACAATCTTCAGATAACTGTGTTCGGAGTATACAGGCAGTGTAAATTCACTTTTAATCAGTTTCAGGCCGATTTTGAAAACATTTTAAGTAAAACAAGTAATCCTACAATTATCAAGGGGGATATGAATGTATGTTTATTAAAAAATAATAATTCAACAAAAAACTATCTTAATTTAATTTCAGCTTTTGGATTTAAAAGTTTAATTAACATTCCAACTAGAATGGTTAATAACAGCGAAACCTGTATAGATCATGTCCTTTTAAGAAATTCAATACCATTAAATGTTGACTGTAACGTTGTTAAGCTCACATTACTGATCATTATGCTCTGAATATATCTATATCTAAGTTATTCAATGTTACTGAACGACCAAAATACTGCAAATTGGTAGACTACAAAATGTTACGAAGGCAGTTGCAACTAGCTAGTTGGAATGATGTTTACGATGTAGATGATGTAGGTTTATGTGTATCAAATTTTTACAAAATTTATAATAAATGTTATGTGTCTTCTTGTACGTTAAAGAAATTAAATTAGTAAATGTAGAAAGAGGAATGTATGGGTCACAGATAACTTGGTACAAATAATCAATAGGAAAAAATTGCTTATATAAGGAATACTGTAAAAATAGATTTAGCATTAAGAAAAGAGTATAATAATCTTTCAAGGTATGTAACTGGGCAAATTAATAGAGCAAAATTGGATTATTATTCTTCATTGATTGACAATATTGTAAAGGTGACTCCAGGAAATACTGGAATGTTATTAAAGGCATTGTTAAAAACAAAAGGAGTTCTCTTGTCACTATAAGAATTAATGGTAATTTAGTTGAGGTTAGTGGTAATGAGTATTTAATTGCTAGTGAGTTTAATAATTATTATACATCTGTTATTCCTGAATTAAAAAAATATAGTATTTGGTTATGACATGTTTATGGAAAACTGCAATATTGAAAATGAATTAGTTGGAAGTTTTAATTGTACTTCCTTGAACGTGGTCAATTCAGTCATGTCAATAAAAGACAAACGTAGTACGGGTGTGGATGGTATTAATATACGTACTGTTAAAAAAAATCTTGATGTATTTGTTCCTCTATTGTGTAGATATTCAAAAAATCTTTAGAACAAGGAAGAGTACCTGATGAGTTCAAATTGGCCATTGTAGTCCCTATTTTTAAGTCTGGTGATAAATCGGAAGTATCTTCTTTCCGCCCAATTTCCATTATTAGTGTAATAGCAAAGATATTTGAGACAATAATTAAAAATAAAATACTTGATTTCTTTACTCAAAGATCACTCTTTTCTGGTAATCAGTATGGATTTATTCCTGGTAGAGGGATAGACCTAGCAGTTGAGAAACATGTGAGTTCTATTGTAAATGCATCAGATAAATATAAATATACAGTGGCTGTTTATCTAGACTTTCAAAAAGCATTCGATGTATTAGATATTAATTTGTTGTTGAATAAATTTGGGAAATTTGGTTTCGGTGGATTGGCTCTTTCATGGTTAAAATCTTTTTGTATAGGAAGAAAGCAAGTTGTTAAAATTAATAATGTTATTATTAACATTATGTGATCCATTGGCATTGTACTTTGGCACAGCTCAAGGCGGAGTCCTGGGACCTCTTATGTTCCTTGTGTACATCAATGACTTGTTAGAATTAGATATGTATTCGACTGTGTTTGCTTATGCTGATGACACTGCACTAGTGTGCTCTGCCTACAATAAGCAATCACTACAGCTTAAAATTAAAAAAGATCTAGATAAGGTCTCTCAATGGCTGTCAACAAACCGACTTTTGATAAATTCTACTAAGTCTAAGTGTATAGTTTTGTATGATTATCACCTCACTAATGAGCATTTACAACGGGAATTTAATTTGATGTGTCATAAGCACCAGTGTAATTATAATTGTACTTGCAGTAATATTGAGGTAGTTGACTATGTAAAGTATCTAGGCATGTATATAGATAAACACCTTAAATGGGACCATCACATTAATTTTTTATCATTGAAATTAAGAAAGGTAAATTATGTTTTGTATCACCTTAAAGGTTTTGTAAGAAGTGACCAATTAATGAATGTTTATCTTTCTTGGTTTGAAAGTCTAATGAGGTTTGGAATTATTCATTATGGTGGAGCCTACAATTCTTGTTTAAAATCAGTTATTATGAATCAAAGGCATGCTGTGAGAGCTATATACAATGTTAAAACGCATGGACAGAATGAGCTACCTTTTTAAAGAAAAGAATATATTAACATTTGAGCAACTTCATAAGTATTCAGTAATCTTGTATATTACAAAATTTATTTACCAATTGGACCTTAGAGAAATTAATAGAGTCACTAGAGCTAGTCAACAGATAGTTTTAAGAGTTCCTTTCTTAACTAAAGAATCAAGTAGACACCAGTTTTGCTATTTGGGTCCCAGAATATATAATAACTTCCTGCTGCACTATGGCGATAGAATTATGTTTGAAAAGACACCCAAGGTAAAGATGAAAGCACTTGAATATTTGAAAAGTATGCCAGTTGAATAAACCTTAAGTATTGTTAATTGTTATCTTGATCCAAATTGTTTTTGTGATACGTGCTTGTCTATTTATTTTTTCTTGTTATGCTTGTGTTTGTTATATTTTGTATATTTTATATTTGTTATGCTTTGTATATTTGTTATATTTTGTACATTTATTATATTTAGTATAAGGTACTGATCTATCTAGTAGTGATCTATTAAGATTAATGTAATTATGACACGTTGTAACATGTCTACATTTTTTTATTGTAAAAATTTCAAAAATATATCTTTTATTAAGGATTATGTATTGATTATTGATTAATTTTTAATTTTGTGTTTATTGGAATTTTAAAGAGGAAGAAAATCTAACCTTAAGAAAATACATTTTTTTAAAGAATCCGTGTTCAAAACATACCATAAAAAGAGCTCGAAGTCTGTCAGCCATTTTCCATGAGTGCAATGATAAGAGATAAGCTAAGTATTGATCACAATAATTATGTTCAAGAGCTCTTGAGTGAGGTAGTTATAAACCTATTTGTACTCTCAATATTTTAACTGCTCTTAGGTACAGTCTTAGTTACATGACTGTTTGAAAACACAATACCAGAAATCATTATTTTATTCTTTTGAAGACTACAACTTAAAAACTAAAACTATTTTTTTAAACACATGATTACGTGATATTAAGTTGTCTAGAAATGGTTTACTACAAATAATATACTTGTCAAATCTATATATAAATAACGCATATTTCTCAATCAAAGCTCAG
>NW_025780080.1:0-49811 GCF_021130785.1 Homalodisca vitripennis | reverse complement strand
TTTCTTTTCAAGACGACGTCTCCCACTCTATAGAGTCACAGGTCTCGTCTGCGCAGGTCTATAGCCGTTTTAGCAATTTTTTTTCCGTCATGGGCTGTTTTTCAGTTCTCTTCTGAAAACCTTCTTGGAATATGTCCTTAAGCTCTCGTAGGTTTCTCACTAAAAAGGGACCACAATCCTCGTTAGAGGGTTACACACACCCGAACCATCGTTAAAGCAACTTCATATCCGTTACTCCCGACGTAGCGAGTTCTCGCCCAAAGTTCCAAAAACGCGGGTGAATGGCTGTGTCACCTCATGATGCGCGGTGGCGGAGTGACAAAACCTATTTTTTGGAATGAATTTTGTCCCATTCCCGGTGGTTTGTCTGTTAACCATAAGCATCGCAAACATAGCAACGATATCCCGATTAACCCTCTCTGCCGGGTTCGCCTGTGGGACGGTGTCCGAACTTGGCGTTCAGTAGTATCTTGACTATTGTTATCTGTTTGGCTAAGGTCCTGCACTGGTTTCCCCGATAAACTCAGACCCGTTTATCACATATGAAAGTACCGTGCGGTACTTCCGTAAACCAATAAAGATTGTCGTTCCTTCCAGGTGTTGGAGGACTACGAGCCTTGCCGTAGCATGCTCGGAGAGGTCGTGAGGACTGAAGTACTTAGTTAAAACGTGTCAGTTAATAACCAACAGGTACTTAAAACGCCTTCTTACTGATCGTGGCTAGCAGGGCCAATCAGGTCTGCAGCGATCATCTGCCATGGAGATATCAAATCTGCACGTCCTGGCTGCCCATAACGCCCGCAGGGAGTGTTGTTGGGACACTTAATCAAAGCAACGGCAGGGGAAGGTGAGAAGCAAGACACCGATTTGTACGAAAAGAATAGGCAAATAACGGAGGAGGATTGAGTATGCGGGTGAAAGGAGACGACACGCGAGCAATCATACCGCCGTTAGGCCGTGGTTAATCTTTCCCCCGCGGATCCGTACTTCTAGTCCGTTGACATACAGCCGAAACATATTTTGAAACATAAAGTGGCTACATCCTTCCGCATTTTTATGGCCAATAGTTACAGCTGTTGGATACGTTTATAGGTTCCCTATTGACACCACCTTGAATGTCCAGCAGAGTTGAGAGCTATCGTGGCATTCCGAACAAGGCCTGGGATCTGAGGATCTTTTCGGTGGAGTACCAATCTCCAGTTTATCCTTGGTGAAGCGACGGGGTTGTTCCAGGGTGCTACTCACATTTCTTCCACAGTTTCTCCTCCTGAGTTCGCCACATTGACAATATTTTTGATGGGCCCATTTTTAAACCTTTTCCAAACATTCACTTTTGTACCACTGGGGTCCTGTATTGTAGCTGGTATCTCAATCAAGTCACCAATGCATTCACGTTCTGGATGAGAGGGTTCAGTCGAGATCGGTGGACGTGGTGTCCCGAGAGAGAAGATCTGGCACAGACGTTCTCCTTGCCCCTTACGGTGTACTAGGTGAAAATCATCAGGGCTGGCAATCGCAAAGCCCAACGAGCCAGACGTCCTGTCGGGGTCCTCTCAACGTTACCTTAGCCAAAGCAAACGTATCAGTGGTCTTGTCACGACCGTGAACCTGGTTCCTATCCACGTAAAGGCCGGAATTTCCTCCACAGCAAAAGGATCACCGCCAAGGCACTCACCCTGTTCAGGTGGGCCGAGAAGTTTCGTCGCTCTTGCCGAGTTAATGTGCGGCTGGCATAGGCAACAACACTCTTCTCCTTGCTCACTGTTCTTGGCTAAGAACAGCGCCGATCCCCAACGCTACTGAGGGCGTTCACAGGAAAGATTGTGAAAAAGGCTTCGAAAAGTCTGGACAGGATAATATTGGAGGGGCTAATCAAGGCAAGGATTTTAGCGTCCTGGAAGGCACCATTCTCGGCTTCTGGAGTCACCATTTCGAAACTGAATTTCTCCTGTTTTCAGTAAGGAAGTCAAAAGGAGTCATACGTGACGCCGAAGTTGGGTATGAAAGCGTCTGTACCACGGAGGCCATTCTCAGTAAAATTGGACGAACCTCCTTTTGGTTCCGGGGGATTGGGGATATCCACAATCGCCCTTGTTACCCTTTTCAGGGTCGACTCGCAAAATAACCCCTCCCCACTGACAATGTAGCCCCAGGGTACTTCAGTTTCTCTCCTGCAAAAACTTGCACTTTTCCTCTATTGAGGGTGAGCTTTGCTTCACGAACCTCTTCCTATAATATCTCCTTTCAAGGGTTTTCAGATGGGACTCCAAATGTAGACTGTCCACAACTATAATGTCGTCTAGAATAGACGAAGACATTCGGCTCCCAGCTCTGAGTCCCAAGGACTGTGTCCAAACCGAAAGCGCCTGCCATGTTGCGGGAGACTTCCGCACAGGACCCACAAGGGCATTCGTGAACGAACTGGTATAAGCCAACCGACCCGGTAATTGCAAACGCGCGTGTCCTTCTCCCTTACTATTGCCTCGTCTAGTTCAATTTGCCAATATGGCGATCTCTTAATGTACCAGGCTAGGATAAGAATCGAGCATCTCTCAATCTATCCAGGGGGGATACGTCGGTCACCTGTGGTAGATGGGTAGGCGTCTTTTCGGGACTCACTTGCATTCACTCGCCCTGAAGGTCCACAAACCATAACCTTTTACTGCCATCAGGTTTTATCCAGTTAAACATAATTTGGCGAGGACCAGGCGCTTTGTGACAGGGCATCTACAACCCCTAACTGCAGAACATGGCGGTCCCTTAGCTCCTCATTGATGAGTGTTTTTGGACTGAAGCAGGGGATACATTGTTGAGTAATCTCCAGCGTGTTTGATATTGGTGGCACACCCCCCAGTAGTACGATGACTGTGCTTCACACGCGTCTGTTCTCACCCAATGTTGATGGCTCATCCTTCGAAATGGCTACCTCGAGAAGATCTTGTAGCATGGGTTTTCCCCTCCTCTGCTTTAGAGTTAGATTGTCCTTCCGAATGTGATTCCCTCAACATAACCACAAAATAAATCCACACTCTTCGTTGCAAAGGTACCCACTTGTCCCGATTGCGCATACTCCGCAACAATGTGCATTATTTCCCAGACAGCTCGAATGCCTTAGGATTAAGGTATGCTTGGCAGTTGATGGGGTTACACACGCCAACAACCTTTAGACTTTTTAGTTACGGCCCTGTAAAGTTTAATGGGGTAGATTGACAAAAGCCCTGAACCTTCAATTGGCGTGTTTGAGTCGGCTGTTTCTAGCCAAAACGTCCACCTCGGCTATCTCTGAAGGCCGAGCGGGAAAACTTGATTCTTAAAATCCACATATCCACTGTCTCACACTAAAAACGGTTTGGGAAAGCTCCCGAGTCTAAGAGGGCGGTAACTCTGCACGGCCAATACACTCACTTCACTTTTCAAATTACAGGCCTTATGGTCCTTTCTTGTTGGCTTATGAATTGACATAGTTTATATGGCCGGGATGGTACTCAGTATCCAAGGAGCCAGAACCACCTACTTTCCTTTTTCTTTTCTGACCCCTTGCCTTGCCCGTTTCCTTCTTGAGCATGCACATTTTTACACAGTCCTTCGTTTAAATACGTTCCTCCTTTCCCACAACCAAAACAAAACCTTCGTTTTTTGGTTTCACTTACAAAACCCTGAAGCGGTGGCCCTTTATCTCCACTAATTTCCAAGGGCAGGACAGGGTCCTGGGCACGGTCTGAATTTGCAGACTGTACGCTGGCCTACAACGTCCGGATATATAAAAGGTTTTCGTGGGTGTGGTTTACTGATCATGATAAGCAAGGATCCGGGTTCCAAGGGTATTTTCCCTTGTAGTTGCGGGCCTTATTTACTATACCATACATTAGTCGGCACCGACTTCGGCCTCTAACGTCCCAAATGGGGGATAAAAAATCTCATAACTGTTACAAGACCTTTTTGGAATGCTGGCAAAGTGCCAATCGATCTTGCTAGCTGTGTGAGGGTGCCAGGGGTTATTATTAAGATTCTGGTGCTAAGCGAGTAGGTTCAGGAACAAGCATACTGTCTAATACTTCCATATAAAAACCCTCCATAGCGGGGCTATATACAGATCTATCGGCTCATTATCTCCCTGCAGCCGATTAAAGATTTTCCTGATGCAAGAAGTCTTATTAATCATAATCCGCAGGCCTGAGAAGACTTTCTGTTGAGCTCCCTTCGTCAACTGATTGCCATGGACTGAATCCGAATTAAGACGCAGCACAGGTTACACAGACAAGCGCTGAATCCGGGCAAATTAAAAATCAACTCCGCAGACTGTTTTCCATATAGCTCTTGATGTGTTGTGACTCCTCCTTGCCCGACGAAAGTTTCTTCATACCTCTCTCCAAGAAATGCAGCGAGCGATTACTTGGTTTCCGGTAGGTTGTCAAACTTTATAGCCTCCCCACTTGTAGACTGGGGAACATAATCTGGGCCACGGGGAACTAGCGCCCTGTGTCGTTTCGAGTTAGTGAAAATTCTGGGAAGGTCAGTCGTCACTCTGGAGGGTCCTCTTCTTTCTTGACCTCCTCATAATCCCTCTTGCGGGATTCTTTCTTCTTCTGTTTCTCTGACTGAGGTCCTCAGAAGTCCGCCCAAGTTGCTTTCTTAACTTCCCAGTTTCCTCTTCTTGCTGTTTTTCGGGCTTCTTGCAGTCGTCCCTTCTTCTTGTTTTCCATCTTGCCTCCTGGTTTTCTGCTTTTCTTCTTGTAGTTTTCCTCTCTTCACGCTTTTTGGAGCCATTCCTCGTGGGTGACGCCTCTTCCCTGTTTGTAGTTTTCTTTCTTCCCTATTCCGCCAATCATCCTCTATGAAGTTTCCTTTCTGTCGCCAGGTTCTCGTCGCTCTCTTCAGTGGTTTTATTTTGGTTTATAATGACCAAACTCTAAAAGTTTTGGGCAGTTCAAAATTAGTTTCTTGCGGCTCCATCCTCTGGTCGTTTGACAAGCTTTTGAAAACCACCTGCCGATGTCCTGGGATCCGGTTGGTTCTTCGAATCAGATAGTTCCTCTAAAAGGAATCCAATTAGCATCCTTACTTTCTATCTTCAAGGCAATTTATTTCCTTACTTTCCGCTTGCTTCACTATCAGAAGATGCACCCAATCAGGGAAATTCTCTCACACAAAGCAGGAGATACAGATGGCCATAAGGATCGAGCCACAATACTGATGAATCATACGCGTTGTCATTATTCGTGCCTTCACACGGGTAATCACTTCGCACTATGCGAAGATAAGTCCTGGTACTTCCACTTCGACAATTCTTCCAAATCCGCATACGGCAGTCACAATAGAGTTGTAACACAACGGGTTTCATTCTAATCCTGGATTATCAGCCGAATAAAAAACATTGAGTTCAGACGCTTCCTCAGTTCATTAGCGTTGACCCATCCGGTACTATCCAACATTCCTAATTTTATAAGTTTCGTTAGATAAACCTCTGTTCTTGATACGGAAGATGAATACGCATTCATCGTGAGGTAGGATACTAAACAAATTCACCAGATAACCAGAATAATTCATACAGACCCAACATGGAAATATCACTTCGGCACTAATGGTTATAGCCAAATCCTAAATAAATTGCAAGTTCTCTCCAACCAAATTACAAACAAACACTCGGAAATGCAACCAACGATTAAACAAAGTGAACCATTACCATGTGTTTTCCCAATATTAACAAACAAACCAAAAAATACTAAATACTATTCAACTTTCAAAAATATTTACACGTACAAGTGGACACAATTACAAATGGGTTTATATTCTGTGAAAGTCAAGTGCTAACACGAAAGGGGCCCACGACGTTGGGCACGCCAGTTTGACAACACCCCTCCTCGCAGGTTAGCAATATTGTCGGCCTCGCTACTCACAAGTGGGAAGGAAGGGACGGTGAGTATTGGTGTAGAGCACCAATGGACAACCAATAGTTTCTTGGGCGGCGATGTGACAGAGAGGAACTACTAAGAGTTGACGGGATACCCAGAATGGTTTACGGGTTTGCTCGGGTAATAAGGTGGCGCCACCTTGGTTGATGGAGTGTGATTAGTCGCAGGGTCTCCAACAAGGAACAGTTTCCTGCCCTCAGGTATGCTCAATCGAGTGACCAACTACCATGCAACGCAATAGAAACTATTAGGTTTACGACACTAAGCCTTAGGTACTTAAATTAGCCACAGATTTCGGTTGATTATTTTCTAATAGTAAGTTGCAAGGTCTCTAATTAAATATCAGGCAATTAGAAATTAAAAACCAATATTTCACGTATTTCATTCTGTATTGCCTATTTCTCTCACAGTGCTAAGGTCTTAAACTAAATAAACAAATATATATATTTAACTTAACTTAAACTTAACTCATTGACCAATTGAAATAAAAATACGAAAAATTATTACGGTAGGAGCGCTCCGATTACTAATACAAAATTACAGTGGCCAAAATCATGATGACCATATTCCTGAACTACAAAATTACAAAACAATAATTCACATGAATACATAATGGCTAGACATTAAATTAAAGTTGAGTCCCATTTGTCAAAGTTCGGAACCGGATCCACCCTGATGCAGTTATTCAGGCCTAGTCCGATAGGTAGAGGCTCCACAATGACATTGACGGAGTTAGTCCGACCTCCCAGGGGAGCACGATGGAATAAGTAGTGTAAAGTCTACTCACCAACTGGGCGGACCCAAAACACACACACGAGCCGTCGATTGTATCGTCCATGCAATCCAATATTGAAACTTTAATTTCATAAAGTCAGTTTTATTAATTTTCTGCGGCTCATTGAAATCAGTAAACACTACTTATAATCAATCATGAAAAACAATGTCAAACTTAACTTAAAAGAAACCAGCTGACTAAAACAGCAACATCTGTCACTATTGTTGGTGTGTTCTAACATACTCGTATTTAGCTTACAGCGGCCAGTAAAATGTAAAGAAACGTTTAATGTATAAACATAAGTACATTAAAAAGCGCAGAATCTGCCAATTACAATGATATACAAATATTGGTCTTAAAACACAAAGCATATTTATTCTGACACGGAAAAAAATTAATTACGTTTGTTCTTACTTAAACTAATTAATTACAATAATTATAGTAAAGTGTATTGAAGTATTAACATAATGCATTAATGTATGCACTTTCACGGCAATGGTAGGTATAAATTTCATTGGACAACTGCCTTTACATTATTCTGAGTAAAACTAAATAATATACAAACATTAGGACATAAAGTTACCGATTCAATTATTTATAGAACAGTTAACAAGTTTAGTAAGGAAATTTATGAGAGACGATTGCAATTGTTACGAGTATAATATCTCGGCCTAATTATGTACAATTTACAGAAACAATTTGTGGTATACAGTATTTGACACTATGACCACACGTATTTACAACTATTTATCTCCGTGAACTATTAAAAGACTAGATTAGTATTAAATTTATTACAGCTAACGTATTAATTTCCTACGTTTATCGACAGGACTTGACAATCTTACTACGAGGCCCAAGGCTTAGTTTACCGTAGATATTTAATTCTGTAAAGACAAAATTATTATACTTGAAATTTTACTAACTGGACATACGCAAGCGACAAAATATCAATGGCATGGTAATGGCTCACCTTAGCCTAACTCCTTTATTTGAACAGCTGATTGGCGTCTAATCAGTGACCGTTCTGTTATTGCAGCAACAATGAATGCGCGCTTCTTCATTTTGGATGTAAAATTTCGTTATGTAGAGTGATCAGTTCTACATAACAATTGCTCAGGTAAAACAGAAAAGTACACGTCACACATTAAGATTCTGTTTGAGAATCGTATATAGTTTATTTCTTCCAAGATTCAGGAAAAAGGGACACTGGAGAGTAAAAGACGCTGATGGGTGAAGGATCTGTGACAAGGGTCAGCAATATCCGTTTCTCTTATTTCTGGCCTGTCGTCTCACTGCGGTAACTAACATTCTCTGTCAGTCTCTAGAGTTTGACGTTAATCTCTGACATAAAACTACATCAAGGGTCACCCACCTTGTATAGGATTTACATATTTCCATCCTGAATTTGTGAATTTATTTTTTAATATTTAAAATGTACGAGATTAGAGTATAAAACACACACACACACACACACACACCACACACACACACACACACACACACACACCACACACACAACCACACACACACACACACACACACACACACACACACACACACACACACACACACACACACACAGACACACACAGACACACACACACGTACATATATATGTATACTTATAATACAAATGTATATAAAATATGTTTAAAAGTGTTATTGTACATAACAACAAACCGATTGAGGCTGCAAAAAACATTTTAATAGCACATTTGAAAAGAAAAGGTTTTGTTATTTAAAATAATCTATTATTGGATTGTAAATGCATTTTTCGTAAAATAAATTTTTTTCTAATACAATGTGATGTCGTAAAAATTTGGTAAAAAAAGTTGTCGTCTCCAATACCTAAAATTTTAAAATATAATCATTTTACTCATTTATTGACATTCACAAAATTATTTATCTCCAGCAGGGAACAAACATTAAATTTTTATCGTAATTTACGTCATTATTATATATTAACCACTGTAGCCTAGTCTATACATGTGAAAATTATATATATATATATATATATATGTGTGTGTGTGTGTGTGTGTGTGTGTGTGTGTGTGTGTGTGTGTGGTGTGTGGTGTGTGTGTGTGTGTGTGTGTGTGTGTGTGTGTGTGTGTGTGTGTGTGTGTGTGTGTGTGTGTGTGTGTGTGTGTGTGTGTGTGTGTGTGTGTGTGTGTGTGTGTGTGGTTGTGTGTGTGTGTGTGTGTGTGTGTGTGTGTGTGTGTGTGTGTGTGTGTGAAACAAACAATAACAATCAACGACTGTCTCGGTAATAAGTTCGTAACGGTAAACCTAAATGGTTGGATACATTATGTTTTGTTAATGCAACTCGTAATATTTTGTAATGAAGTTTGTAAATTTCTTATATGATTTATTGTTTACACTGTTTCATAAATACTGAAAGACAATGTATTTGTTTTTTAATATAACGGTATTAGGAACCATAGTAGTGGAGATTCACTGTTCTTCGGACTGCTAGGAAAACAACAACCTATTAATTCTCATTTTAAAATGTTTATTTCACAACCCATCTGATATTATTTCAACCACAATTATAAACTGAAGGTGTATAGTTTTGGTTTTAAATTTAGAACAGTTTTTTACTTAAAGAATCTTTTTGCATGTACGTATAGTATGTACATGTGTCTATACTAAATGTGCTATGTTATTTATTATATGTGTTGAAAGAAAATTACGTTAGAATTTGTTACAAATTCCAAAACCACTTTTAGGAAATTTTTAAAGCTATATTTTTGGCAGCAGAGTATCCTTTTCAACCGATGTTTAAATTAATGTAATATGAGTTTAAGAGACATTAAAACTTAACATAACTAAGGTTCAAATGTAATTCCTTAAAATTAAGATTTCTAAAGTAATCTGTTTTATTTACATAGTTTTCTTAATGATTTATTAATTTAGAAAGCATAAAACCAACAATCTATTTCATATTCTAATCATGCTCAACGGTTAAATCCAAGGTACTATATGTACACTAAAATACCACATTGATCGTTTTGGTATACAGAAGAGGAAAATACTAACCTCTAAGCGGTTTCCGCACTTAAAATATGTAATTATCATTCCAAATTATCAAGAGCAGTTTTGTCACCAGTACTGTAATAAGGTAGTGTTTTGTGAGATATTTCATACTTAACTAGAAGAAGAAATACTAAATTAAAAGAAAGTAATTAATTATTAACACGATTTCACTTTCCTCTTTATTTTAAACAGGTTATGAGCTACATATAAACACGAATACATTTCAATCTTAATAACGTAAGGTAGCTATCAGATGAAATTAGATTCTGAATTAATTAAAAATAAATAAATTCCGTCACTAATAGACGTTGTAATTAGATGTAATGACCTTAATATTGTTACATGTTTGATCACTTATATAAAAAATTCAATAAAAACTAATACAAATGTTTAGTATGCAATTTATTATAAAGTTATAATTACAGGCCAGGTAAACAACTTTTGCGCACAATGCCGACGTTATTTTTAGCTGGTTACAGTTTCATTGTTTCCTAAGTTTACTCGTAAATCGTCCTTTCATTGTTCAAAACATATTATTATCGGGAATGTGTGTGGTTATACAATGCAGAGGAGGCTTAAACTCATTAATTATTTGTTAACATTTTTATAAGCTAAATAAGTAACTAAGAAGTCAAATATAAAGGTTAGTTTTAAACAAAAGCAATACAAATATTTGTTTTCAACACTGAAATCTGTTTTGTATTAAATGGAAAACAAAACACGAGTCCATAGAAAGTGAATTGGCATATACGCAGCAATTGGTGGCAGAGGTTGTTTCAATGTGAATGTTACTGTTTAGCTTAGTTCCTTCCTATTATGTGTATTATGTTGAAATCTGATGCTGTTGCCACACTTGAAACTTGAAGTCTGGGGGTCATTGTCGTATGAAGTGATCCAAACAATAGTCGGCAACGAAGTACTCTTTGCATCATTTTGACATCAGAGACAACCTATACCACAGATTATAATGCAATTTAGGTAAAGAGGAATTCTAATTGCCTCATCTAATCAGTGCCAAAATTGATTGCACTACGATGTTAACTGACACACGATCCCAAGGTCAAATATATGTGTACACGCATTAAACTAACCACTGATATCTGACCATTGTCGAATAGTAAACGGTGATGGAAAGCGTTGTGAACTAAATCATAGGTATTAATATGCCCCGTATTAATTCCAGGAGAACTGCTGTCCCCTATACCTGAAGCTGTTAGAAGATCGTCGCGGCAGAAACAAGATGATGGAAAATCTGGAAAAGTTCTTTTGCTCAACTCAACACGAATTTCTAAAAAAAAATAACAATGTAATTATTTGATACACACACACACACACATATATTATATATATATATATATATATATATATATGTAAGTAAATAAATATAAATAGATATCTATATGTTAAAAGTTAAAAACTCTTTTATCTTCTTTGGTTTATGATTTAGGCCGCATTCATATTTTAAAAATCCTCCAAGATACGCTCCACTGGTCTCTACACTTGCGAAAAGTTATATCTTTGTCTCCAAAGTTTCGATAAGGAAAACAAATCTTATTAATTGAAAGAGCCTTTTAAAACTATTCATCTATTCTTTGCAAAAATTGGTATATGATAGCGAAACCGTATGTTTCTCTAACTTAACCGCGGTTTCAATTTTATTACATATATGTAAAAGCGAAGAGTAAGCTTTATAATGTGTACACTACACACTTATATCAAGTTTCCTAAAACCGCTGTTAAACACGGAGAAATGAAATATCCATACGATAATATCGGCCATACATTATCCAGAAATGCCGTACAATGAAGAGGAATTATAGTACCAATTTTTTGTCTATTGATGACTAAGGCACAGCAGAAAGTAAAATTTTTCACTCAATCCTATTACTGGAATAGGAATACAATGACATAAGTAGAAAATTTTTTGCTTAAGTTGAATTCTCAGTTCAAAGTATGTACTAAGTATAAACGTGTCATTTGTAGCTTTGTATTGTTTGAAAATTGCATTTAGTGACTGGTGCATGAATTTGTGATTACAATTTACCCGAAGATCCACAGTTTCGTAGGCTTCGCCCCGTGTACTAGCAATTTTGATTCGAGTGATTTATATTTCGACAATTTTAAATTTAAGTTGTTGCCATGATGAAGAAAATCTAAAAAAAAGGGCATATTTATAGACTTTTTATGGCTAAAATTATGGCGGTATTTTCATTTATAGTCAAATATAGGTCGTAATATTTATCTTTTACATCTAATACCTTATATTTTGCTTGAAAAGAAACAGTTAAAAGTATAATTTTAGTAACAAATTTTCTTATCTGGATATTTTTTCTCCTTACTCACCTTGTTGGAAGGGTTAAAATAAGAGTTTTGTTACTATCAATCTCACCTTATGCTTTCACAGTGTAAACGTAAACAAAATTAAAATAGTGGTTGATTTAATAAAAATATATTTGTGCTAAAAAGAAACAGTGTTTACACAGAACAGTGTATATTTGTGGTAGATACCTGTAGGATAAATTATATGTGGCTGGAATAAGTAAAATTACGAAAATAAAGTCTACTATTGGATTTTTGGACTACGCTCTTGGTGTGAGTGGAAAATTACACTCAAAGAATATGTTAAGAAGAACGAATGTATATTATTTGTGTAGTTTCCTAAATATGTGACACAAAGACAAAACTGGCTCTACAAATAGTTGCTTGCCTTTTAAGATGCAATCAGTGTATTAAGATCTGTGCAAAAGAGCTCGTTGAGGAATACATAAAATAACTATTGAAGCGTAAAAGATAAAAACATAGTTTAAAAAGCTTACAACAAAGTTTTAGTGTTCTAATTGACTTATTAATATTGCGTAAGGGCATTTAGTAAATGCTACAAATTGTGGTTTATTACGAAAAAACGGATTGGTAAAGTAATATACAGATACACTAAATTTTAAATCCATTAAAGAGTGATAATTTGCGTTCCATTTTACTGATGCTTCGTGAAAATTATATTATTACTTCATATTATTTATTTTAACATGATATGCATGCATAAGAACATATTAGCATATGACAAGGATTTTAGAATTAATGCGAGATTTAAACGTGAATTTTAGAATTTTATTTATGTATAACCTTGCATACTTTTTAGTATGAAACATTTTTATTTTCAGTATTTTTCTCCGATTATTATATGTTTTTAAGAACCATTTGATTTAATTTCGGTTAATAGAGAACTAATTTATGAATACTTGTATTTTGTTTTGTAGTCTGAAAGGTATACAAATATAATATTTTTTTTAAATGCATCATTTTTATCATTTAAAGAAGACGTGTCTGTTGGAAAACCAACTTTAGTTTTATTTATAATTTAAATTACCTACATCTGCAGTGTAAGTTAGACTAGAAACAAAGAAACAGTTAGATGTAATCAGACCTTGCTTTTACAGAATAATATATAATAAAAATATAATTTATACTTATAATTGCCACAGTCCTTGCTTTGGATGCCTAATTTTTTATATCAAGCCAGATTATACGATTGCCATTAACAGTTAATTGCCAATCAAATATGACCATAATGTTACATATAAATGAAAATCAGTTAAACCTTTAGAGGTTTGGTTACATAATAGGATTAACATTATGAATTTAAAAACCATCGCTACGGGAGTATTCCAGAATTATGTTAAATATTGACCTCAGTACCTAGCGATGAACGTGGAGTGAATACGCTTTCCTCATTATACGCACCACTCACTTCAACAAGTTACGTGCTTTCTCTTCTATTATGCAATTCCACATGGCTTTAATTCTGCAACACTGCCAATGAGATATTATAAAACTCTTGTAAATGTTTACTTCAGTAACCAGTGTTTAACCTCTCCCATTCAGTAGATTATTAAAACTTTTATTTTACAATATTGTCAATGAAATATTCTTTAACATTGGTCAATATTGAGTTTAGTCTAAATAGCAGTATGCATTTCATTATACGAACCACTATCTGCTTCTAAAACTTAAGAGCATTATCTTAAAACTGTTGGATTTAATTTTAAAACATTGTTAAAGGAATCAGGACATTTTTAACAAAAACAAATAAAAAAAAAATCAGTTAGCTTCCATGCTTTTAAATCTTGTATTTAACTATGTTAATAAACACTACCAATATACGAAACAATTAAAGGAAGAAAATTAGATGAATTGATTTTCTGCTTAATGAAAACCTCACAATGAAGTCATGGCATTAGCAATTCTATGCTTACATAGCTTAACTTTTATTTTATTGTTTAAAGACATACATACTTATTGATTTTATAACATATATTACTACGAAATCTTATATGAAATAAAAGTTTGAAATTCTTTTATAAAAACTAAATATAAAAAGCATAATATCTTACCATACAAAATTGCTAATTTTTAGTTTGAATATACAAATATAAATACGTTACACTATTTTAAAACTTTTTTTATTATGATCGGTTTAATGTAAAAATCACAATTAATTTATATTATTTTCATACACAGGAAATAATTCATTCAAAAAGACGAGGTGTAATGAAATCTGTGAGATTTAGTTATTTATGAGGTCCGACGCTAGGGCTACGCCACAATCGTCGCATGCGCATGTTTGTTCTTCTTCCATGATATTCGAAAGGTTTTCAAAGAAGAAAATACCACTCTCCTTGTTAATAGTTTAATGCAGTGTTATTTTGGACAGCGCTAGAGTCACGTCCGCTCTCCTCATAGCGTCAGCAGCAACTGAACTTAGTAAGTTGGATACAGTGTTTATTTCTAGTGTACAAAGGCTTGAGATAATTACTTTGCTTCCCCGTCAATAGAGCGAGTGAGAAAGACGTTAAGTTCACTTCACTGCAGCATGGACAGGCTACAGTATCGTTGTTACCATTCTAGCGCTCAATAGTGGCACTATTCGTTACGTAATATGAGTAAAGTACGCAATTAAATTCATTATAATTGCAAAAAATGAAGAATGTGAAAAAAATCTACTTTATTGTATGTAACCCTCAAGTAAATTAAAAAAAAAAACAAGCCTTTCATCTAATCTTGAATCTCATCATCATGAAGTATACGCGTGTTAAAGGAGGATTATAAGAGTAAATGGAGCACATTAACTGTTAAATTACACCAAGTTTGTTCACTTAACTATAATAATACAGTCAACTCGTAATTAAGTGATGCACTGATGTAAAGTAAAGGTTTAATAAGAAGTAATAAGGTAGAAGTAGTTTTTTTATTATCTTCATTTATTGATAGAGGCATTTAATTATATAATCAACTTTATTAATGAAGGACCGTTAATCCTATTCGAACAGCTGCACCGTTTACTCTAATTTATTTTTGAACAATGCCATACTGAAAGTATACAGTAACGCCTATTTTGTAGTACAATAGTTTGTCATTTACGTTATAAGGTTGCTCAGAAAAAATGTGAACCTATACTAACCAAAACTCTTTTTTTCAAATTTTGGTTAAATAACTGTAATTATTTGTTAGTTTTTATAAAGTCCAAAATATATAACCAAAGTAAGTGTGAAACTTCCCAACACAAGGATCTTTACCTAATCTGGCAAGTTTTCACAAGAGAAGTAAAATATATGTAAAGTTTTATTGAAAACAATTGCCTAATCTATATATATATAAATGAATGTTTGTATGTTTTGTCCTTTATGGAATCGTGAACTATTGGACCGATCATGATGAAAATTTGTACGTATATGTATTTTTCCACGGAGAAGGTTTATAAGCTATGCCCATCCCTTTCCCGATTCAGGATTCCGCCCCACTGGTTACAGAAATACCCATAAGAAATGCATTGCAGCAAACATATGTTTAACGTCTTTTCAAATTTTTAATCAGCTGTTCTTTGTAAACATATATTACACTTATAGTTTTTAAAGCATAGAGTAAGCTTAAGAGAAACGACAAATTTTGTTTAAAAAACTGTTTTTGCAATCACTGTTAAACATAGACTTTACTATCCAGATAATACAATTCAAATTTGACGTAAAAATTCACCTTTAACTGCAATATTTATTTAATATAAACCATGCTCATGCTTGATCAGAAGAGTAATGCAGATATCATAATTACTATCTTACGTTGGCTACAAATATAAAGAATGTTATAAAATCAACCTTAGTTGTTTTTTTTTGACAGAAGTATGGTTCTCAAAAACTCCGTGTGTACATATTCTCTCGATCGAGACAACAAAGCAAGCTCAATCGTGGCATCGGAGATATAACTAATTTAATCTAAAATTTATTATAGTAAAAAAAAATTTACTAAGTAATATAAGGACTTCGGTTCTTAAGATTTGCGTGCGAAGCCGTGGGTAACAGCTAGATAGAGGCAGGAATATGGTACATACCTTCATAATACGCCCAAGAGGCTCACGATGGAACGACTATCAATTATCTCAGCAATGTTTAGAATGTGATAGAAAAAGAATAAGTGAATATAGTGTACTGTTTTCAACGGGAAATTGCGTGCGAAGCCGCGGGCCAACTTTTTGCAAAAAATTATTGAAATGCGCAGCAAAGCGCGCCGGGCCCGCTAGTCTATATATATAAAAATGAATGTTTGTATGTTTGTCCTTTATGGAATCGTGAACTATTGGACCGATCATGATGAAAATTTGTACGTATATGTATTTTTCCACGGAGAAGGTTTATCAGCTATGCCCATCCCTTTCCCGATTCAGGATTCCGCCCCACTGGTTACAGAAATACCCATAAGAAATGCATTGCAGCAAACATATGTTAAACGTCTTTTCAAATTTTTAATCAGCTGTTCTTTGTAAACATATATTACACTTATAGTTTTAAAGCATAGAGTAAGCTTAAGAGAAACGACAAATTTTGTTTAAACTGTTTTTGCAATCACTGTTAAACATAGACTTTACTATCCAGATAATACAATTCAAATTTGACGTAAAAATTTCACCTTTAACTGCAATATTTATTTAATATAAACCATGCTCATGCTTGATCAGAAGAGTAATGCAGATATCATAATTACTATCTTACGTTGGCTACAAATATAAAGAATGTTATATAAATCAACCTTAGTTGTTTTTTTTTTGACAGAAGTATGGTTCTCAAAACTCCGTGTGTACATATTCTCTCGATCGAGACAACAAAGCAAGCTCAATCGTGGCATCGGAGATATAACTAATTTAATCTAAAATTTATTATAGTAAAAAAAATTTACTAAGTAATATAAGGACTTCGGTTCTTAAGATTTGCGTGCGAAGCCGTGGGTAACAGCTAGATAGAGGCAGGAATATGGTACATACCTTCATAATACGCCCAAGAGGCTCACGATGGAACGACTATCAATTATCTCAGCAATGTTTAGAATGTGATAGAAAAAGAATAAGTGAATATAGTGTACTGTTTTCAACGGGAAATTGCGTGCGAAGCCGCGGGCAAACTTTTGCAAAAAATTATTGAAATGCGCAGCAAAGCGCGCCGGGCCCGCTAGTCTATATATATAAAAATGAATGTTTGTATGTTTGTCCTTTATGGAATCGTGAACTATTGGACCGATCATGATGAAAATTTGTACGTATATGTATTTTTCCACGGAGAAGGTTTATAAGCTATGCCCATCCCTTTCCCGATTCAGGATTCCGCCCCACTGGTTACAGAAATACCCATAAGAAATGCATTGCAGCAAACATATGTTAACGTCTTTTCAAATTTTTAATCAGCTGTTCTTTGTAAACATATATTACACTTATAGTTTTAAAGCATAGAGTAAGCTTAAGAGAAACGACAAATTTTGTTTAAACTGTTTTTGCAATCACTGTTAAACATAGACTTTACTATCCAGATAATACAATTCAAATTTGACGTAAAAATTCACCTTTAACTGCAATATTTATTTAATATAAACCATGCTCATGCTTGATCAGAAGAGTAATGCAGATATCATAATTACTATCTTACGTTGGCTACAAATATAAAGAATGTTATAAAATCAACCTTAGTTGTTTTTTTTTGACAGAAGTATGGTTCTCAAAACTCCGTGTGTACATATTCTCTCGATCGAGACAACAAAGCAAGCTCAATCGTGGCATCGGAGATATAACTAATTTAATCTAAAATTTATTATAGTAAAAAAAATTTACTAAGTAATATAAGGACTTCGGTTCTTAAGATTTGCGTGCGAAGCCGTGGGTAACAGCTAGATAGAGGCAGGAATATGGTACATACCTTCATAATACGCCCAAGAGGCTCACGATGGAAACGACTATCAATTATCTCAGCAATGTTTAGAATGTGATAGAAAAAGAATAAGTGAATATAGTGTACTGTTTTCAACGGGAAATTGCGTGCGAAGCCGCGGGCAACTTTTGCAAAAAATTATTGAAATGCGCAGCAAAGCGCGCCGGGCCCGCTAGTCTATATATATAAAAATGAATGTTTGTATGTTTGTCCTTTATGGAATCGTGAACTATTGGACCGATCATGATGAAAATTTGTTACGTATATGTATTTTTTTCCACGGAGAAGGTTTATAAGCTATGCCCATCCCTTTCCCGATTCAGGATTCCGCCCCACTGGTTACAGAAATACCCATAAGAAATGCATTGCAGCAAACATATGTTAACGTCTTTTCAAATTTTTAATCAGCTGTTCTTTGTAAACATATATTACACTTATAGTTTTAAAGCATAGAGTAAGCTTAAGAGAAACGACAAATTTTGTTTAAACTGTTTTTTGCAATCACTGTTAAACATAGACTTTACTATCCAGATAATACAATTCAAATTTGACGTAAAAATTCACCTTTAACTGCAATATTTATTTAATATAAACCATGCTCATGCTTGATCAGAAGAGAGTAATGCAGATATCATAATTACTATCTTACGTTGGCTACAAATATAAAGAATGTTATAAAATCAACCTTAGTTGTTTTTTTTTGACAGAAGTATGGTTCTCAAAAACTCCGTGTGTACATATTCTCTCGAATGAGACAACAAAGCAAGCTCAATCGTGGCATCGGAGATATAACTAATTTAATCTAAAATTTATCATAGTAAAAAAAATTTACTAAGTAATATAAGGACTTCGGTTCTTAAGATTTGCGTGCGAAGCCGTGGGTAACAGCTAGATAGAGGCAGGAATATGGTACATACCTTCATAATACGCCCAAGAGGCTCACGATGGAACGACTATCAATTATCTCAGCAATGTTTAGAATGTGATAGAAAAAGAATAAGTGAATATAGTGTACTGTTTTCAACGGGAAATTGCGTGCGAAGCCGCGGGCAACTTTTGCAAAAAATTATTGAAATGCGCAGCAAAGCGCGCCGGGCCCGCTAGTCTATATATATAAAAATGAATGTTTGTATGTTTGTCCTTTATGGAATCGTGAACTATTGGACCGATCATGATGAAAAATTTGTACGTATATGTATTTTTCCACGGAGAAGGTTTATCAGCTATGCCCATCCCTTTCCCGATTCAGGATTCCGCCCCACCTGGTTACAGAAATACCCATAAGAAATGCATTGCAGCAAACATATGTTTAACGTCTTTTCAAATTTTTAAATCAGCTGTTCTTTGTAAACATATATTACACTTATAGTTTTAAAGCATAGAGTAAGCTTAAGAGAAACGACAAATTTTGTTTAAACTGTTTTTGCAATCACTGTTAAACATAGACTTTACTATCCAGATAATACAATTCAAATTTTGACGTAAAAATTCACCTTTAACTGCAATATTTATTTAATATAAACCATGCTCATGCTTGATCAGAAGAGTAATGCAGATATCATAATTACTATCTTACGTTGGCTACAAATATAAAGATTGTTATAAAATCAACCTTAGTTGTTTTTTTTGACAGAAGTATGGTTCTCAAAACTCCGTGTGTACATATTCTCTCGATCGAGACAACAAAGCAAGCTCAATCGTGGCATCGGAGATATAACTAATTTAATCTAAAATTTATTATAGTAAAAAAAAATTTACTAAGTAATATAAGGACTTCGGTTCTTAAGATTTGCGTGCGAAGCCGTGGGTAACAGCTAGATAGAGGCAGGAATATGGTACATACCTTCATAATACGCCCAAGAGGCTCACGATGGAACGACTATCAATTATCTCAGCAATGTTTAGAATGTGATAGAAAAAGAATAAGTGAATATAGTGTACTGTTTTCAACGGGAAATTGCGTGCGAAGCCGCGGGCAACTTTTGCAAAAAATTATTGAAATGCGCAGCAAAGCGCGCCGGGCCCGCTAGTCTATATATATAAAAATGAATGTTTGTATGTTTGTCCTTTATGGAATCGTGAACTATTGGACCGATCATGATGAAAATTTGTACGTATATGTATTTTTCCACGGAGAAGGTTTATAAGCTATGCCCATCACCCTTTTCCCGATTCAGGATTCCGCCCCACTGGTTACAGAAATACCCATAAGAAATGCATTGCAGCAAACATATGTTAACGTCTTTTCAAATTTTTAATCAGCTGTTCTTTGTAAACATATATTACACTTATAGTTTTAAAGCATAGAGTAAGCTTAAGAGAAACGACAAATTTTGTTTAAACTGTTTTTTGCAATCACTGTTAAACATAGACTTTACTATCCAGATAATACAATTCAAATTTGACGTAAAAATTCACCTTTAACTGCAATATTTATTTAATATAAACCATGCTCATGCTTGATCAGAAGAGTAATGCAGATATCATAATTACTATCTTACGTTGGCTACAAATATAAAGATTATTATAAAATCAACCTTAGTTGTTTTTTTTGACAGAAGTATGGTTCTCAAAACTCCGTGTGTACATATTCTCTCGATCGAGACAACAAAGCAAGCTCAATCGTGGCATCGGAGATATAACTAATTTAATCTAAAATTTATTATAGTAAAAAAAAAATTTACTAAGTAATATAAGGACTTCGGTTCTTAAGATTTGCGTGCGAAGCCGTGGGTAACAGCTAGATAGAGGCAGGAATATGGTACAATACCTTCATAATACGCCCAAGAGGCTCACGATGGAACGACTATCAATTATCTCAGCAATGTTTTAGAATGTGATAGAAAAAGAATAAGTGAATATAGTGTACTGTTTTCAACGGGAAATTGCGTGCGAAGCCGCGGGCAACTTTTGCAAAAAATTATTGAAATGCGCAGCAAAGCGCGCCGGGCCCGCTAGTTAGAAATATATTTTTCTTTAAACTTAATTTATTAAGTCATTATTTCAAAAACACAGTAGAAACTAAATAAAACGTATATATACTATAATAGTTGAGGCGAGCTCTACGTATTTAATAATTGACAGCATTGTCCTTCAACAGTTGTTAGAAGGAGAAACTTTTTATTACACAATAATCGAAAGCTAACTAAATCCCCTTAGTATGTTTTCTAGTTTAAAGCCGATTTATGGCAAACTAGTGCAATTGCCACAACACCACAAATAACCATAACCACTTGAATATTGTGGAATATGTTTAGATATGAAAGATCTATACTGCTATGTGCAAAATGTTAGCTGAACTCTAAACTTAAATAGATTCTAATGTTAGTGGAAGTTTTATAATCTTCATGCATTAATAATCAGACGATTTATTACGATTGTTTGCATTTAAAATAGCAGTCGCATTTATGATATAAGGATACTTTAATACATTCACTGTAACTATACACTGAGTGAAAGGTTCTGCTGTTACTGTGAATTTTCACCAAAAGGTGTATGGCATATTCACTGTAATAAATTACTGTAGTTACCTAGCAATAATACTCAGATAGGCGTGAAAATGATCGTTTTATTGGATTTAATGAGCTTCCATGGCAACCGTTACGGGCCTGTGCTGTGTACTGGATATCTGCCCCAGCTACATTTACTGAATTCCTCATACAATGTAGACCCCCATAGTAGCAATCAGCAGCTAAAACCCTCCTGGGATGGGGATTGGTGAGGATTTGGACGTAGATGTATCAGGCTGCTACAACAGTGATTCCTAAAATGACCATGGCAAAAGACATGTTTTAACTACTATTCCCACCAATAACAGCTCAAATATTTGAAAAATACAACTAGGTAGTATAGGATAACATGGTTTCGACATTTGCCATCGTTACATGTTGCAGAAAGTATAACACTGCGTTACTAAGAATTGAATCTATCCTCTTCGTCCTGGGTCTGACTAATACCTCATTAATAATACAAAAATAAAGACCAGAAAGAAGAAAAGAAGGGAATAAAAGGGTTCAAACATACCCAAAAGCTGTTTGGAGCCCGGTCAAAGCGTTGTCATTGCACAAAATGCAAGTTCCGAGCACAATTCACGAGTACGAGAATCACAATCACACATCACTCTAATATAGGCTAAAGTGGGATACTATTACGATATACCATTCGTAACATGTAACTTTGATAAATATCCGAAATTCTGTTATCATTTTAAAACTTCTATAGTCAATAACAAACTTTAAACATAGTTAGTATAATTTTGATGGATTTAGCGGCAGATAATATTGATCTGTGTATAAATTATAATTAGTGTTAGTAAGTAAACTACACGTCTCTTTCACTACCCTATTTCAATAAAAAAACTATCAACTATCTTAAAAGAAAATATGAATCAACTTGTTGACATACAGGCTAATAATGGCCACAAAACTGTTATAATATAATCAACATTATTGTAACTACGGTTTTTAAGGAGTCTATTATTAATCAAGGCTATTAATAAATCATAGACATTGCAGTGGTTTTTACTGGAGGAATTTCTTTTATCGGTAGTATATACGAGAAATGTGATTTTTTTATATTAAGTTTTCCAGAGAAATAGTTTTTGAATATAGGCCATCCAAACTAAGTTATAAAAACAGCAGTAAAAGGCACTACCTTACGTTTTGTCGATAGAAGAGGAAATTATAACTGAAAACAATTTGTGGCCCATATGCAACAAGGTTGCAGTATTATGATATGACTAAAGATTTACCTATATTTGATATTGAGAAATTGAGATGTTCTAATTACACAATACAATTCCTGAACATGTATTATTTGTAACTAAATAATCATATTAAACCAAAGTAAAGGCATAAAGTTAACTTATGCCTTGGTCATGGATGAATGATGCGCATTGCATTTTACTCTTTCACGTGAGAGTAAAATTTTTGAAATGAAAGTGCCTAAACTAGAGGCAACGCTGTGGTGCACTCAGAAATGTGTTAGAAATTGTTACCTGACGAAATTTATCATTATTATGCAAGTTCCAAGTTATAATAATGAGCTTTTTCAACAGATTTTAACCTAATTTTTGTGATAAACGGAGTTGTTTACATAAGTTCGTCTGGACAAATAGTAGTTAAGAGAGTAAATCATTTTAAGTGTGCACATTTGTAACCGTTATGTGTTGGGGAAGCTTAGCTCCAAAGTGAATATTCATGAGAACTAATGGCTGAGAGTTGTTTGGGGATTTCACGTGTAAATTGTCTCTTTTATTTTTACTTGTAGAACATTACCATTTCTTCAGTAAGATATATTTATGTTTTTGTTATGTATGTTTCAGTGCTGTTTTTGACAAAATTATTAGATTTATTCATAAACATTCGCTTCTATACAGAAATAATTGGTAAAAAAATGGTATTAGAATTTATTTAATATTATTATATATTTAAACTTCATCTTAGACAAAATCTTGATAATTTATAACTATTGGCAATGAAAGCAAATGGATCCTGTTGAGAGAAAGTTTTTCTCATAGAATTTTATGATTATTCTTTAGTGAAAATTTTAAGCACTAACGTGAAATATAGAAGATAGTCGACTACGAGTATAATGTGGTGATTACTTTACTTTTCTCTCATAAAATCTAATGTGTATTCTATTTCGATTAATGTTACTATCAGTGCAAGGAAACGAGATAAAATTAAATGCACGTTAGTTTGAAAAATGCAGTTGTTGTTAATTTAGTGGTCAGTGTACGAGTGGTAGGGACCTTATTTAATGCAGTAGACAAAAATAAACATTATATCGTCCCACCTCATATTTTCATATAACCTGATATAACCAGACGGATGTAGCATTCCCACACATGTGATCCAACTTACAGTCTCTTGTACCGTTCCAAGCACGTGTTAAATCACGTCTACATTGGGAATAATCTTAAATATATGTAAGTAATAAGAATTCTTAATGTTGATACATAGCAACATTGTGTTAAAAATGATAATTGTCATATTATTCGTAAAATGTAAGTTGTTCGTGTAGAATACGCATCATTTCACATTTTTTATTACTTTTTCAAAATATTGTTTAGTGCATATTTTCAATAGACTAATCATACATTAAACTTGTGATAGATTGTGATAGCTAATTAACAAAATACAAAGGATATATTAGATCAGATGTTAAAAAGTATTAATTATTATTATAGAAATATAATATGCTTATTTCCTTACTTAGGTGGGTAATTTGGACCACCCAACAAAACTTTTCTCGATTAAATATTAGGAAATAGCTTAACAAAAATGTATTTTTCAAAGTTTTAGATGAAATAAATAAAGAGTCTGATGCTACATCTTAGTTTATTATTTATGTATGGCGGAAAAAACAAATAATAAGTAGTTGAATCAATAAATTTGGGTTATAACCTGTTAAAGTAATGTAGACACTCAGATAGTAAGAGTTCCGGGTTTTAGTCCCGGCTGAGTATAGTAACAACATTTTATATCATTCTTTATTACAGTATCTGAAATATAGTCCAAATAATATTAATGGAGAGAGATGGAGTTAACAGGGTCTTCAGCTTCAAATTTCAATTCTGATCGGTGTTTAGATGCTACCCCGTGTTTTGGAAATTGGATTGACTTAATATGTACTTTTTCTATTATACTTTGAAATATTCCTCACTGCGAAGGATAGGTTTTTGTAATTTTTAAGAGCGTTGAAAAACATTTTTACATAGGCCTTGCGCTTTAGGCAAGAATGGTGGAAAATTGAAAACCACAGATTAAATAAATTTGTAAGTGAACTGCGTAATGCAAAAATTTAACACGTGACATTACTGTGGTAATGGTAGTAATAATTTATAAAAATAATAATAATAATATAAACTGAATGCCAATTGTCCATTGCTGGTCAGATCTGAACATCACTACAGCTGTATTCAGTAACCACATAATTAATTACCATATCCCAATGTTTCAGAGTTTAAAGCCGATATGAGTAACGTTACTACCCTCTACAATACTGTTTCAAATGACAGTACGAATTAAAGGTATATTTGCAAATTACAGTAGTAGGCTCTACACTAATGCTATCATAATACGAAAATGATTGTTTTCGAGTTTAATATGGTATTAAATTCAAAGCAAGGATTTGCTAATTATGTTGCCACCAAAACCAGACTCTATAATTCCAACCAACTCTTACAATAATGATAGACAATATAACCACAAACACATATAGCAACACAAAATATGTTTGACTACAAACTATTATTCATTTAAGTACGTAATATTAAACTGTACGTTAAATATCTGACATCAGTAAGATAGGTTAGGTTAAATCTATTTTTTATGAACCAAAATAAAAAGTATTCACTCATCTCATTCCTGACTCATTTTTAAATCTTAAATTTGGTAGTACTACGAAATATGTGGCCTATCCTTAGAACAATATTGAACTATATCAAAGGAACAAAAATGTATAGACAATTAAATGAAAATTTCACGGCCTATCGATTGATATATATATCTCTCACGCTTGGCTAATTCAGATATAGATATGCTTAATAAGCAACATCTCTATGCTATATTTACGTCGGTGATCAAGAATTATATTAATTATCTTAAATTATGATTAGCCAAAGAGTAAACCATTTAACTCCATATTGTTTAAACCTCTTATATTTTACACTATTCAACTGAATTACTAACTGGTTTTAAGGAAATTATTCATAAGAAGACTTCACTGAGAAAAATGTTGTTGATACTACCTTCTTCCAGAGCAGTAGTTTTATACTACCAAAAATGCAATGAGAACGTATAACCATACCCAGGAAAATAAAATGTTTTGTATAAAGTTATTTACAAAACACATCTCCGGTTTCGATGAGAAACACAGTCGACGGGTTTTTTGTTCTTTAAAAATCATGTATGACAAAATGTTTAACACTAAATTTTTTTCTTGTAAAAAAAGAAAACCTAAACTGCAATGTGGGCTTTGTAATAGATCATGAATTTTTAATAAATTGTTAAAAACATGGTTTGCTCAAATATATTTTTTAACACACCTAATCAAAGGAGGTTTGTGAAAGTTATTAAAATGAGTTTATTATTAGTTAATCAAGTAATTTACAAGCTATTTTTGAATATTTTCCTAAATACCCTATTAGACTTACCTTTGAAAATTATGATGAATATTTTAATAGTGTCTGGAATAACAAAAGGGCTTTATTTATTTGTATAAAAATATTAATAAATTGCCTCCTCATTTGGATATGTTCAACGCTGCCAAATGTAAAAGTACAGCTGCTTTTTGAATTCTCGGGCACGATGTTTGCTGTCATTTTAAAATATTTATTCTACTTTTTTAGCACAATGTAACAATATTCACTATCGCTCAGCCAAATCGTACGGTGTAGCATGCTCCATCATTGAATTCATTGTTCTTTGTATAAAAAAATGAAATTTCATTGAACAAACTTCAAACCAAGTCTTTAATATTACACAAGTTAATATGTCATATGATTCTACTCAGTGTTTTGAAACAAATATTACTCATTCAAATTTTTTTGTTGACATCATAATAACTCATAAAGACTTATGTAAAAATATTTACTAACTTACAATAATTTTATTTCAATGGATTGACATGCAGAATCATAAATCTTAGTAACGTCTTTATGGAAATGAAACGTCGTACAGGTTAAAAAATACTGCGAAGGCAAAGAGATATTTCATTTTTTCAAATTCTCGAGACGTATAGTTTGCTAACCCAATAATATGGCATTTTACTGTAAAGAAATTAACGTAAATGTCACCATAGATAATCACCATGATTTTTAATTTTTTTATCTGCAACCAACTAGCAGACTTATTTTACATACTTGAGTAGCTTGAATACGCATTGAATTAGCTTCGTACGAGATATCAACCATTAGCAATTGAAATAAATTATATTTTTCATTACTTAATATATTAATTTACTTAGACACTTTTGTATCACTAATAATAACGGTTACGGAAGCCAATAAAAATTACAACTTTATTAACGTATTCTTTTGCTGTTATTTATTTACTGTATTTTTCTATTATTTTCAAACGTTACCTGCTCCAGATAGCTTATCTGATTTTTTCTGTGGACAGAAAAATTTAATTCAGCATTAACCTTCCCGTGCAATAGCCTTCCCTGCCTCATAGATAACTGTTGCGTCCATTAAGCGACAGCGGCACGTTTCTTCTAATGCCGTCAATTAACTTTGAAAGTTATTTACGTGTTTCATTGTGGATGATGTAAGCATTTATAATATTAGAAATTAATTTATTCCTTTTTACGTGCTCATCGAATTATTTTCAGAGTAAGAGCATGAGTACGCCATGTAAAGTTATATATAATTCTAGAAAAAATATTTAGTGCGTAAATACGAAATTAGGAAGTTACGTTACTTTTGTTTATTTGTTAGTCATAAGTTCCTTTTTGCCCCATTTATTGGTTGACAAAAAGTTTGGTTCAATTTGTGTACATTTTTTTAAATGTTTTTATTACTAACGAGATTCACAATATTAACTTATTGCAAACGTCTTGGTGAAGAAAAAAGTATAAGCTTTTATGACATGAAAATTAAAATTAATCTATTTTGGAACATTAAAAGAGGAACTCCTTTTCTTGCTAGTTAGTAGGTAGTTACGGTTAGGTAAATTTACAATATTTTGTCTTTTTCGAAGATGCGTTTTTAACTAGCAGTAAAGGCCATAAGCATTCTTTTTTAGACCATCTAGAATTTCATGTTTTAGTGATAAACTAATATGAATTTTTCTTCTTAGAAGGTCTAATTTAATAAATCCTTCTTTTAATAGGATTAAATTCTCCTAAATTTATAGTTATTTTAAGTAACGGCTGTCGTCAGCAGCAACCAATATGAGGTTGAGTCACATGACAAGAGGCCCGTAGAACAATGAAATATAAATCCGTGCGAGAAAATAACTCCACTGTAAATTTATATGAATTCGTTATTTGCAATTAAAACCCCTTTATATGAATATTGTTTTGTTCAGGAAGTTAATAACAATAGGTTAATAACATTAAACTTATATTTTGCCACTCTGGCCGTTAAGTTTACAATTATCTAAATGTTGATACGCTTAAAAAGTTAAAACAATCACCTGCAATGCAAACAAACTACTGTACTTCAAATCATGGTCTGGTAGTATTTGTGACATTATATTCGTTGTACTAATTGCTGCACTAATGACGCAAACGTAATATTATTACTTCCTGCGATGCGGAAACACTAATTATCATCACCAATAGTTCAACGTTAGTGAGAGAATATTAAATAAATCTTTTACTGCCCTGTTGTATCTTAACCAATCAATAAACTTGGAATATACTGTACTACCCTGTGCAAAACGGTGGGATTTTGTGTACGTATATTTTATGTGAGTTTATAAGTATATAAGTGTTTTAATGTTTTAAATCTATCAAGATTATAAGTTAATATAATCCTTTAGTGTTGCAGTTTTGAATAATACAATGAATAGTATACTACGTTACAGTTTCAGTTAGAATTAGGGTAAATTCATGGCAAAGATATTCTGTTTTATACATTTTAAATATATGAAATGTTTCCTACAATGTTTGATTTTCGAAAATTTAGGTTATATTATGGATCTAGATGTACCGTATGCACAAAGAGAATGCGTTCACTTATGTACATTTGTTTTAAATATATCAAATTTCATAATAATCAGTTGGATTCAGATCGCCTATAAACTTTCATAAAACATAAGAGGAGCAATCAAGTGTAAAGTAGCGCCATTACAAAGCTATTAAGGTGGTCTAAGTGAGAATATAAACAGCTGATTTATTTCCTGCGTTTCTTCCACAGCAGGCGGCTTGAATGTACAGACTTGAATATTAGTTACATCAGTAACATTGTTTTTATTTCTGGACACCAAATATTCTTGAATTTACAACAATATATCAACATATGTTTATAGCGTGCAACAAAATATCGTACAATTTGGTTACATGGTGGTAATAATTGTTTAATTAATATATATTGTAAATACTTAACTTCTTGTAGGTACAGAACTTTTTCCATGATTTTTAACGTTCTCTGCTCGAAATAGCTTACTCCAAATACTATATGAGACTTTCATTTATTTGTTTACTATCCATCATCGTTGTGATAGTGGAGAGGTCGAAAGTGGCCAATTATGTAAACACACACACACACACACACACACACACACACACACACACATATATTTATAAAAATACATATACATATATCTATGTTCATATGTATAGACTAGGCTACAGGGATATGTTAATTATAATAACCACTTACGTAAATTACGATTAAAATTAAATGTTTATTCCCTGGAGATAAATAATTGTGTGAATGTCAATAAATGAGTAAGATGAATATATTTTCAAATTTTTTGTATTGGACACGACAGCTTTTTTACCTAATTTAACGACATCACATTGTATTAGAAAAAAAAATTATTTTACAAAAAAAAAAGCCCCCCCCAAGTTTATTTATAATGTAATAATAGATTATTTTTAATATCAAAACCTAATCTTTTCAAATGTGCTATTAAAATGTTGTGTGTGTGTGTGTGTGTGTGCGCGCGCGCGCGTGTGTGCGTGTGTAGATCAAGTTAACTAAGACTTAAAATATTCGACAGACCTTAATTCCACAAGACCCCTGGATAGTTACAAGATTAAATTAATAATAAAATTTAGATGCAAAGCTATACAGTGTTTAGAGGAAATAGGAGCAATCGTAGGCTGATTATATCCGCAGACCGTAGCTTGTGTTCTGATACTAAACATTGGATTGGCATTATATCGGTCCTATATGGGGGTATAAAGGAAAGTGTTACATGGCAATTACAAATCTAAATAATGAGATAAATGATAAATGTATCCAATCCTTAAAGCATCTACTGACTGTCAGTGCCTTTCTTTTTCTGCTTTGTATTCTTAATGGAAGTGAAATAAATTAAATGTGGAAGTATGAAAAATATCTTTTCCATAAAAAAATCAGTGCATTGCAGGTGTTTATGTTGATAGGACGTTAGTATCAGAAAATAAGTACCGACCATAACAGTAATGATATCGAACTCAGATAGTCATGTGGGTCAATTTGTAACGGCGTCACACATTTATTGTATCGCATAACTGCACCAATTATTTTAGATGCAAGTTCAACTTTACAAAAATCTGTTATAGTTAAGATAAAACCATGTCTAGTATACAACATTTTAAGCCTTGTATACTAACACATTAATAGTACCATGTAAAGCTACTGTTTGAAAAAAACAGCATAATTAAAAAAGTGAAGGCTTATAAACTGGAATTTCAATACAATCAACCTTTTAGCATATAATAATCTGTTTATTTATTATATATTAGATTATTTGAGCAGCTATATCTGTTTAGTTAATTCTATAAAGACAGTTTTAGTTGAGATATAAGTAAATATTTATATGTAATAGCCTACTACACAATGTAATATAACGTAAAGCTTGTTTTTAAAGAATTTGAATGAACTTTACTTATAGAATAAATTGAATGAATGTTGCATTATAATAATACTTAATTTTAAGGAAGGTGAATTTCGATATATTAGAAGTTCTTTAAATGGTGTATATACGTATACTAGTACTTTTGCAATCAAACTAAATCCTTTTATATTTGAATTAAAACTATATTCTTATACCATGTTTTAAAGTAGCATTAAAAATAATTCATAATCCAAATTTCTGTATTTATATAGCCTCATTTTAAAAACATTTAATCCAAATTTTCCTAACAAATTGGTTCCATTATGAGGACGTTGACAGAAGATAATGAGGATAAAATCAACAGGATATTAGACTTAAAAATGTTAAAACCATTTTGAGGAAATTTTGAAAGTTTTTATTTTGATTGAAGCCAATTTGTCGTGACATATTCCTTATATCTATGTCACCCAGCAGCGACAGGTATTTTTTCAGGGAAAACTTGACACGTTAGACGCGCTCTTTATGTGTGTTTAAGGAAAAAATAACGGTATGTCCTTAAATTCAATTAAACCTTTAATTGTCAATTAAACTTAGCTATGAACTTATAGTCTGGACTTACGAACACCTGCAGGAGATGGTCACTTACATGAATGGATGACTAAATATTTCCATTTCATATTATCCTTCTCAAGTATTGAATCAATTCTAATTTTGAGTTTAACCAATTCACTTTTACGTGCATCATCTGAAATCTGATTGAATGAATGAATGAATTGCACTACATTTTGTAGTCTGTTGTGATGTTGAAAAGATGCTAAAAGTTTGTTTTAAGCTTTTTCGTTCTTCTAAGCGTACTATTTTTAGATCACTATACGAAAAAAAATCCAACTTTCCTGGGTAAAGTCGACGATAGCATCATATTTCAGATACAACACGTAGGATGTTGCCATGTGAAATAGCACCTACAGGTAGCAACACTAAGCAAACGTTATGCGTCAAGTACCGCCACACTGTTTATTGTAAGGCCGGATGCGGATTTGCGGTTTGTCTATTTTACGTTCTCTATTACACAAGCAAGATCTTATTGTGCTTCATTTGGTTTTCATATGTGTATACTTTGCTTGAATTAAAAAAGACGATACAAGATCATGTATGGTCCAAGAGACCTCGTAAATAAATGTATGAAGTGATACATTTTTTAAATTTAATTCAGGTTATTTTAAGTGAATTATTATAAACTCTTTGCCTCTAGTAACTTAAAACTTAATGTGTATCACTAGGTTGATATTGAATATTCCTCCTTCCTAAATTATCAGAGGTCTCCTTCATATTATAAATGCTGTCACTATAAAAGGTAACAGACTCCGACTTTATGATTGCTCTCTCTCTCTCTCTAACCTAAGATAGTGCAAGAGCTTCAGAGACCTTCTGTGTTATCAAAGTAAGTTGCATTACAATTTTAATTTGAACATCTATTTGTTAACACTTGTCACCTGAGTGTATTGCAACTTAATGATACGACTATGACTTAGCTGGGACTGAAGAATTAATTGCGTTTGAATCCAGAGGTAACTTCTATAAATACATAAATACAGTATAGCAGAATTATATATAATAATCATTATACAATAATATACTCAATAAAATATACGGTGGTACAATACAGGTTAATACAAACTCGAAATAAACTAGTAAACGTACAAATCTATATAATATAAACCCTTAGTTTATTAAGTACTTGTCTTTCTCGTATAAATAGTTTAGTTTGTTGGTTGATACGTATAATATACATGATTGTACTGTTGTGAAAAGACACTTCACTCTTTAAAGAGGGTAAATACGATTTCACAGTTGCTTAAAGGTCTTACAGAATCGAGGTCAAGCATTGATGAGTGATCCTTGAGACGGAAAATTACCAGTCAACCAGTTGTAATAAATACTTTCTTTGGATCTCGAGTTTCTTAATCTAAAAATGAAATTTTAACATCTAGTCTTTTGGTACTGTTTTAGGGAAAGAAATCAGTCACCTTACTATTATTGGTTATTATAATTCGGGGGTGTAATAAGACAGGTTAATTTGTTGAATTGGTAAAGATATTTATTTAAAATCTCCATATGTTTTAGATATCCAGTTAAAACGTTTCATTATTGAATATTTAGTATTACTTTTGTTTGGTCACTTTTGTACTAAAAAGTATTAATATAATACCATGATACAAGCTATCCTTGTATGAGAAAGCTTTACTTATATTTAAATATTTCTGATTTGTCAAAGGGTTATGCTATATAATTTGTAACGTAAATGCAAACATATTAATATCAAGATTTATGTATCCAGGAAACCAAAAAAACTAAGCAATAAAACACCAATTGAATAATATGGACAATTCTGACACGTACAATCAATAAAATGTGAGCTTTTAAAGATATTCCGCAAACATTACGATGTTGAATATTATATTTCTGATTAAAATTACCTGCAATTAATGAGAAAATAAAACAAGTTATTGGTGTATAAAAATGTTTTAATACTAATTCGATCGCATTAAAATGTATGACACTCTAATAGTTGAAACTTATATGTTTTGTAATAATTATTTGGTTATACACATTTCAGGGCCTTATATTAATAACATATACAAAATAAGAAATATTTATCTGATACCTATCTAATATAAATCTTTGAAATATAAATAAGATAAATATTTTGAATAGTTGTATACCATTCATTGTATGTATATATTATATAATATTATGTATATATTATTATATATTTGTATGTATATATATATATATATATATATATATATATATATATATATATATATATACTGTATATATATTGCATTAGAATCAATAAGATTTGTTTTTGTTAATACTATATTTTTTCACTATTCCTTATTAAATTCAACGTGAATTGAAGTATTTATCTGTATTACAATAGACTAAGAGATAGTCTATAGAATTTTTAATAGTTTTATGATGATACATTTTTGAATAAATAACTTTTCTTTATATTTTAAAAAATAAACTAGCATATTTTTATGTATCAAAACACTTATCCGGACAACGTAGGGATTAATATACTGGAAACAATCGGGCGGGGTTCCACTCAATTTATCTTGTAAGGATTATCCGATCAGAGATATCTAGAAATTTATATCGATGCCAATCGGACAATTTTTTTTGGTCAAACCTTTCCAAGTTCTCTATTTCTAAGTTTTGGTTTTAAATTATTTTATGGTTAGTTCAGATAAATCATATAATAAATTGAAAATATTAACTTAAACTTGTATTTTGCTTTTACCCCATGCATTTTGCTTGGTTTTTTTTGGACTACCCCAAAAGACGCCAGGGAGTATGAACGAATGCTCATCCATATACTTTTAATATTTAATATTTTAAATTTATACTACATTTAATATATAAATAATATTTAAAACAAAATAGGAATACACCAAAACAATTTTCAATCAGCGGACTTCACCAAAGTAAACGCAATATTACGTGTGTTTTAGCTCATTACACTCTCAAGTCCTCCTCCCTACAGAGACACATCATACAGGAAAGACATTGTTAAATTCCTCGGCAGACAAAAGAGAAATATCATCTTACCGAGTGATAAGATTCAATGACTCTCAACCGTATTTGATAATTAGAAATGGACTACCATAGAACTCAACCTTGTCTATGTGGAAATAAAGTTTATAAAAGAGTTAAAATCTGCCTGCAGTTTACTATATATTTTCACACGGTATATTCGCATTTTTTCAATTAGGAGAATTTAATACTGAATAGATATTTCAATAATAAATTATTTCGGCGAATTATGGAAGGTATTAAATTTTATTAGTGCACTAAAATAAAATACTTTCACCAAGTTGTTGTAATATTGACTTTATTTCAACAGAATAAATAAAATCATAAACAAAGTGGAAACAAAGATTGCAGCCTCTCGAATAACAGACCTCACCACTCATCCAATATTAATATTAAAATCATACACTCAAAGGAGGGCTTAACTTGGATAGAAAGAAGTTCATACAAGTGTATTTCATACAATTTCAATTCTAACAGTTCTGAAGAAGTACTTACTGTCTTTAAAGCATATTACCGTTAAATTTGTGATTATTGTTTTACATATTTCATGCAGCATTGATTTTGATGAAATAAAGCACAATTTCTTTCTACAGAATAAAATATGTAGAAGGCATAAAATAACCTATTATTTCGAGAATAATCAGATATATGATGTAATGCCTTTACATTTAAAATTACACTGCTAATGTTAATGAGGTCGTCAAATAAAACAATCAACACAACATTAAAAGTTTTTTTTCATGCGCGTTTTAAATTTGTATGCAGTGATGGTGTTTTGCATCGTGTGAAACAAATTTTAATAATATAGTTTTTTTTATATTACTCAAAACTGCTGTTTTTTAAATTCTATAAATATGATTTAAAATATTATGTACGAGTATAAATACATTTACATAAAATGTTCTTTTCATCTTAAAATTATTGGAGAAGGAAATTTCTATATTCTATGCTGCACTAAGTACTATTTAAATCCTATTTTAATTTTATTAGTGAATAGAGTCTTTCATTACAACTTCGAATAATTCATTTTAAAACAATGAAACTAGTTTGCTTGAACTGTTATAAATACTTGATTAGTTTCCATACGCATTGATTGTGCTTCGTACGAGATATCGATAGTTAAGTATAGAAATACGAGTAAATTAAGTTTATTATTATTCTAATATCGAATTACTTTAAAATGGAATAGGCAAAAAATTCAACGCTAGTAATATATTCTGCTCGTTTTCCTGAACAAAAATTATACAGTTTTGGGGGATGCAAATCACAAACAAATGTGTTTTATAATAAGTGATTTGTAAATATAATTGTTTTAATATTTGTGTACTGATAGTTTTTGTTATTTATGATCTTCAGTATTATATGCTCAAGATAGCCTATGTGACAGTTCTTTGGGCAGGATAAATTAGTCAGTATCCCGATCAGTACCATTTACTGTCTCAATCATAACCATAGTGTATTTCTATAATACTTTTTTTTTTATTTAGGTGTTTGATTGTGGATTAAATTAGCGGTTAAAATATTAGGAATTTATTTTTTATTTTTTTATTAGCTATCCTTTTATTTTCAGAGTGAAAGAATGAGTTCACCTCGTAATCATGTGTTATATTTAATTAAAGAAAAACCATTTTTACGTGACCGAAAGTTACCATTTGATATGTAAGTAGATACTTCCATTCAAAATTACGAACTATAATTACGTTAATTTTGTTTATTTATTAATTTTATGCTGGGTTTTTTATAATAATTATTAATTTGTAGAAAGTTTGGTAGAATTTGTTCTCACCATTTTCAAATATATTTAATATATCCATACTGGTAACAGGATTCGCATTATTAATCCAATTTCTAAAAAAAAAAAACTATATCAGGTTTTAGGGGATGAAAATGAAAAATAATCAGTTTTATAACATTAAAAGTGGAACTACTTTAATTTAAATAAAATAGGAAGTTATGGTTATGTGAGTTTAAAATATTAGTTTGTTTTGACAAGTTGCGTTTCCTAGCTAGAAGTAATGACCAGAGGTATTCGTGATCAGACCATCTACAGTTTGATATTTTAGTGATAGGTACTAATTCAAGAAATGTTTGTCGTATGTCGCCTTTGGTGCTGCCCGCTGATGGCCGGAGGCACTTGTGTAAAACTGACATGAACTTTTTTCTTATAAGATCTTAATTAACTAAAATGTATTTAATTAGAATCAACATCTCAGCATTATGTTTATTTTAAGTACAAACATATGGCATAACAGTTGAAGTTAGCAGCGACCAATACGAGGTTCATTCACGATTATAGCAAAATTATGTGACTCACTCCCGAAGAACAATGAAATATAAATCGTAGAAAGAAAATTAATTCCACTTGTAATTTTTCTATAACTTCTTTTTTGTTATTTACACAACTTGAACCCTTGTTATGTTTTGATCTGGAGAACAATATCAATTGGTTAAATAACATGCAATTCGTCTCTTTCGCCAATCTGCCCGTTCAGTTCACAAATATCCAGACATTTAAACTCTTTAACCCTCCAACTGTTGTTCATCAAAATTTTGATAAAACATAACCCCTTGTGGATTGTTGTTCGTCAAAAGTTTGATAAACAAAACATTCCCTTGCATAATCACTCATTACAGTATATTCCGGCAACGTATCGATTCGATTCATTGCACCATTGGATTCGGGAAAAAGTTTTATTCCTCTTTGTATTGTAGTTGCAAAGTACCAAGTTCGTAGTTTGGAACGTAAAAGAAGATGATACAATTCATTGTGACCGCCATGTTGTCGATGCCGTCTGAGTGTTGGTTGATGTATCGAGTCGTGTTTATTAGTAAGTTTTAGTAGGTTTATTTGTGTTTTAGTGTTGTGGTTTAGTGTGTGGTGAATTGTTAAATATTGCAGTAGTGCAAATAAATATATTTTAGAATAAATAGATTTCTCGAAAATTTTTCGCAAAAGTTTTGAGTAATGACAAAATTATGAAACTTTTTCGAGTCTTCAAAAAAAAGTTATGGAATTTATTTTATCTACTGCTGTATAGTTTACTTCATTTCTGAGTAATAAAATATGCAATATAACATGTATTGAAGTAAAACTGTATTAGTAAAACTTTTATTAGCAAACTTCTTATATATACACCCTATTTTCACAATTTATGCGCATCGCTGCTTTTTGTTATATAGTGTTATTATAGTTTCATAAATTTGTATAATGCTTATGTGTTTCTGAAACTAGAATAATTTGACACAAAATGGTAATCTCACTTTTATAGTTTTCATACTATAACTTGGTTTGCTAGGTATGGTCCCCCAAATTAAAAAAAAAAATGTAAATTTTTTAAATTTCATGGAAAAAAATTTTTAGTAAACATTTTTTTTTAAGGCCAAATTTTAAATACTAATATTATTATATGTTTAATTCTGAACACAAAAATATTTACTTCTATATATATTACTTTTAATTTATATTTTTAATAATTTTTTTTAAAACCCTTGCACGAGGCTCGAAAACATGCCGCCACTACAGGAAAAAATTACCGCCAGTTGGAGGGTTAAAAAGTTGCACAAATCGCAATGGGATACAAATACTAGTAGTCCAGTAGTATTTGTAACTGACTGACCTGTGCTAATTGCTGCACTAATGACGCAAACATAATGTTATTACTTCCTGCGATGCGGAAAACAGTAATTAGCATCACCAATAGTACGACGTTTTGTTAGTGAGAGAATATTAAACATATGCTTTACTGCATTTATGTATCTTAGCCTCTCAATAAACCTGGAATATATTGTATTATACAGGGTGGAAACGAGAGTTGTGGGTAAATATCCTGTATGTGAATTTATTAAAAATGTAAATTATTTAATGTTGAGCATTCATAACTCTGTCCAGACCATAACGTATTGTGCTCCTATAGTGTAACATTGTTGAATAATTTAAAAAATAATATCTTATAATAATGTTTCAGTATTAACTAAAGGAAATTTATTGCAACGGTACGCTATTCTATACATTGTGTTAAAGATATTATACTTTTTTTTTACCTTCGTGGTTTTTCGAAAATTCAAGCTAAAATTATAAAATGCCATATACCATATGCATACAGAAAATGCATTCACTTTATGTAAATTTTTTCAATATATCTTGTTCGATGAAAATGTATTGCATTCTTACTCATCTATAAACTTTCATAAAACATTAGAAGAGCAATCAAGTGTAAAGTAGCGCCATTAAAAAGTTGTTAAGGTGTTCCAGGTGAGAATATAAACAGCTAATTTATTTCCTGCGTTTCTTCCACAGCAGGCGCCTTAACTGTACAGGCTTTTCGTAGTTAGCTACATCAGGACACACGTTTTATTTGTGGATATTAATATTATTAAATGACAACAACATTTCAACATTTGAAAATTCCGTATAATAAATTATCGTAAAGTTTGCTTGTAAACATGATAATCATTGTTCGATATAGGTATTCACGAACACTCTCTCAATACCTAACTTCTTGCTGGTCAGCTATCAGTGACTTCGACTATATTTATTTGCGTAGTAGTACTTAATATCAATCAAGGATGTGATAGTAAATAGGCTGACAGCTGTCAAACATGTGTAGGTAGCATATCGCCTTTCAGGTGTTCCTTTTCAGTGTGAGATGTTTGTAGCATTAAGAGAAGCGTTATCAGTTGGAATAAACTTAAAAATAACAGTAATTAGCCTTAAACATATATACATAAACAAAAGTAAGCGCTCTGTGGTGTAATGGTAGCACATTCACCGGCAAGTGAGAGATCCGGGTTCGACTCCCGGCGGAGCAAGTACTTTTTGTGATTCAATGTTTATTGAAATTAAATAAGGCTATTGCCATTTATACAATTTTAATGTAAATAAAAGTCGTTTTATTGACAGGTATTTGGTCTTCCGATCATATGTTTAGTTTGCTTATTTAAACGAATATGTAACAGATACGGCCAAATACAAAATAATTGAATCGGAAAAAGTAAGCGCTCTGTGGTGTAATGGTAGCACATTCACCCGGCAAGTGAGAGATCCGGGTTCGACTCCCGGCGGAGCAAGTACTTTTTGTGATTCAATGTTTATTGAAATTAAATAAGGCTATTGCCATTTATACAATTTAATGTAAATATATATATATATATATATATTTACAGAAACAGGTTATTCTCTTCTTAACAAATAAACCACGTTATATTGGTTTGAAACATTTATAAATTTTCGTGTATCTAGGTACACTTCTTCAGATAAATATACATGTATAAATATTTACATAAATTGTGACAAAAAGTTAGGTAAGAACTCAAACAAGAAAAACAAACATTATATAAAAAAAATTATATATATATATAAATATATATATATATATATATATATATATATATATATATATAAAACAGTGAGAACTATTGTATTCAAACTTCTAGATGATTACAAGATTAAATGCATAATAAGTTAAGATATAAATCTATTTAGTGTTTAAAGGGAATGGAAGCATTTCTAGGCTGAATATATCCGAAGACTCTAGCTGGGGTTCTGATACTTAATAATGCATCTTGGGTCTATATAAGGGTATAAAGGAAAGTGTCACATGGCAATTAAAAAATCTAAAGAAGACAAATGTATCTAATCCTATGAGCATCTACTGGCAGTCAGTGCTTTACAGGTGATTATGACTACAATGTTGTTACTTGAATGAAATGTTTCTAGGACTTAAGTATAAGAAAATAAACTCCAGCCATAACAGCAGTGATAGCGAACTCAGATAGGCAAGTGGGGTCAATTTGTAACGACGTCACACATTTATTGCATTGCATAACTGAGGCCATTAATTTTAATGCAAGTTTTACCTTACAAAAAATCTGTTATCGTTGATATAAAACTTTATTTCTAATTTATTCTAATTATGCAAATTTTTTATAGTCATGCAAAAATGTTTTATGACTTACGGTTTAGTTTCCAGGCACGGATGTAGTAACACTTAATACTGATTTAAATATTCATAAATTAAAAAAGTATATACGTAAAAACATTTTAGTATTATCTTTAGTTTGTACTTTAATAAAAGTTTTCAGATACTGCCATAACGTAATAATTAATGTAGGTGGATAACAAACAAATGGTGCTAAAGTTATTTCAAATATTTAATCCAACAATACAAAACCACTACCTACACCATTTGATAACGATTCTCTTATGGCCTATAATGATGCAAACCAATTTAAAACTTCAATTTAATTGAACTAGTCATTAGTTCTGTAACCTAATACTGTAGTAGATAGCACAGCCACAATATCAGATTAATTAACCCCTTTGCATACTTCCTTTTGCGTTAGTAGTATTGAGGGGTGTCTTTTTTTTTTATAAACATTTATTTAGATATTTAGTCGGGAGTAAATAATTGCCATGTGTGACTTATAAAACGTTAAAACTTGTAAACGAACAAATTATTACTAACCTGTAAACTTACTAATCATATCAACAACATAACTTAAAAACTGATTGCTTAAAAGCTGGTACGTCAATACTATCTACTAATAGTTTATAATAATATGCATTATATAATTATAAGATCAGATTAGTTGAGTAGCTAGATCTGTTTTTTTTAATTATATGAAGTGAGTTTTTGTTTAGGTTTAAGTAACTATCTATCTGTTTATATAAATGTGAATGAACTTTACTTCTGTTGCATTATAATAATACTGAAATTTGAAAGGGGAATGTCGATATATTCGAAGATTTCAATATGATTTCTATACCTATATCAATACTCTTGAAACCGTTAATTAATATCTTTATATTTGAATTAAAAACAATGTCTTAATAGCATATTTTAATGTAGAATTTTAAATTATTAATCCTACTTTTTGTATTTATATAGCTTCATCACATACATTTTTAATTTTATCTCGATTGTGCTATAAAATTGATCCCATAAAGGGGGCATTGAGAAAAAAAATGAGCCCAAAATAGTGCAACGCGACTATAGTAAGCCTAGGAATGTTAAAAAGATTTTCAAGTTTTTTATCTTGGTTGGAGCTTACTTGTCGTGACATCTTTCTTAATCCTGTCACACGGTAGGCACGGGTATCCGTCACGAAACACGGGAGACGTTAGATTGGCTCTTTACGTAATGTAAGGAACGAAAAGAGGTATGTCCAATTATCATGAAATTCCAAAAATATTTTCTAATGAACTTATAATCTGGACCTAAGAGCGCCTGCAGAGGAGGGTCACGAAGGAATGATTTCTATTTGCTATTCCTCTTCGCTGGGCAAAAAGTGTATTATCAATTTTACTGCTTTAAGTTTATTGTACACACTGGATTTTAGTTTTAGCAAAAATTCTAGTTAAGTGCAGTTATATTCGAATATCTAATATTAAGTTTGTTTTCTAATTTATTTATTTTTGTAACGATCAGTCTAATCCCATAGAATGTACATGTAGCTTTATTGGATTCAGAGTTTCTCATATAGAAGAAATAATACACAGCGGAGCTATGGTGAGAAGGGTTGAATAAATTCTAATGTTGATTTTAGCTAATATTACCTTCATCTGATGTGCATCATCTGAAATCTGATGCTTTATTTCGTTAAACTTTATAGTCTCGGTGTCTCTGATATCGCAACGAAGCAAAGAGGTCGTTTTGGGCTTCTTCGTTCTGCGTCTTCGTCCAGTTTTGGATCCTTTAAATAAACATTATTTCTGGAGTTAAGTCTGTGACAGCATCAGATTTCAGATGCTTGCACGTAAACGGGGGAGAATTGAAACTAAACTCAAATTTCTCAATCAACCCTTTCCACCATAGCTGCGTTTAATAATTTTTTTGAACACATAAGGTGATTTTGGTAAAGGAGAGGAACGAACAAATGTTAGTTTATTAAGGTAAGCACGAAAACCTGACAGGTCTATAAACCGACGGGAAATTCCCGTTCCTTTGAGTTGCCGTGTGAAAAATCACTTACACGTTACATTGAGGAAACGTTGCGTGCCGACTTCCGGCGTACCGTTTTGTTCTAAAACCACATGCGGAATTACGGTTCGTGTTATTTTGACGTGTTTTTAGAGAGCAGGAGTATAACTGTACTGCCTTTGGTTTATTATATTTTTTCTCATGAATGAAATCAGATGATACTATGTAGGAAATTTACCAGCCCAGATGGCGTACGAAACAGGGAGATGTTTTATTCAGAGATTAATTTACGATTTCTAAATATTTTACTTTTGATTATTTAAAGTCTTTGCCTTCTGTTAAATAAAATCTACTGTCTACGACTGTGTTGATATTAAATATTCCTCTTTCCAAAACTATCATTGCACTCCTTCATATTTCATCGTAAGTGCTCTCACTAAGAAAACATATTCCGACCTTATGACACATCTCTCTAAACTAAGATAGTTTAAGAGGTTCTAAAATCTTCTGTACTATCTAGTTAAATTGTACACAAATTTGAATTTGAATATCTTCAATTTGTTAACACTTTCCACTTGTTAGTTACTTTTAAATTATCCATACTTGTTTATTTTATAATATAAAGAGATTCTTAATGTTAATTATTTAAGTTAACGCACCTCACGTTTTATAACATTAATCACAGGATGATCTGTTAATTGTGTCTTTTATGCTGCAAAGTTCTTGAAAATACGAGTTTAATAAGTGCTTTGCCCCTTTGAAACTATATGCCTATGACTTTCCTGGTACTGAACAATACATTGCTCTGGATTCAACAGACGTATCTTCTAGTAATATATAAATAAAGTTTAGCATAATTATATATAATATTCAATGTACAATAAAATACCCCAAAAAATATACAGCGGTAAATTTGGTTAGTATAAACTCGAAATAACTTGTAAACGTACAAAGCTATATAGTATACACACTTAGGATATATACTACTTGTTTTTCTCTTATAAACAGTTTAGTTTCTTGGTTTATACAAATAATATACATAGCTTTTTTGTCGTAAAAACATAATTCAGTCTTTCAAAGTAGGAAGAAAAGATTTCACAGTTGCTTAAAGCTCTTACAGCTTCGAGGTCAAGCATTGTTGAGTGATCCTTGAGACGGAAAACTACCAGTCAACCGATTGTAATAAATCCTTTCTTTGAATCCCGTGTTTCTTATTCAAAGAATTAAATATTTTCATCTAGTCTTTTAGTAAATTTTTAGGGAAGCAAATCAATCGCCTAATGTTATTGGTTATTAGAACTTGGGGGTGTAATAAGACAGGTTAATTTATTTTATTAGTTGGGAATAATTATTTTGTTTCCTTTTAATATCATTAGAAATGTAGTATTACATTTTTTGTACCAAAAAGTAATATCATAATACTAAGATATAAGCTAATTTGGTGTGAAGAAAATATTACTTACAATTCGTTATTTTTGTATTGTTTCAACGGTTTTAAATGACCATATAATTTTTATCATAAAAGCTAACCAATAAATACAATCTAGGTTTACGTATCAAGTAAATCAAACAGTTAAAACCGACCGATTAAATAATATGGATAAATCTGATACGTACAATCTATGCAACCTGAGGTTTACAGATATAATGTAAGCATTATAGCAAGCATGTAAGCAAGTTATAGTAAGGATATAATTTATAGTTAGATGATTATAATTAGAACTTTAATTCAATTTACTTTATAACTACATTGATACAATTATAAAATGTTCTATTTGAATAGATGTGATAGTGTATGTGGTGCTCAATGGAATTAAAATTTATATTAGTGTAAATAAGGATTAGATAAAGTTATACTGTTCATATACAGGATTTTTCAGAATTTGTTAAGCAAAGTTATTCTTTGTTTGAAGGTTATTTTTGACGATGGAAGGATTGTGAAGGAAACAGGATTTTTTCCGGACATTTGCCATCGTTCTGTGAAACAAGAAATCAGTAACACTACGTTTCAAGATCTCGAAACGTAGTATTACTGATTTCTTGTTTCAATGAACGATGGCAAAAAGTTATTCAAATGGCTTTAATTTACACTATAATATATTCCAGTCTGTCACACTATCCTAAGAGAACAAGTTTAAGTCAATAGGTTTGATACACAAGTACTTCCTCCTTACAGAGATATAACATACATGAAAGGCAGACAAACCAGATATTGTTTCACACTATGGAGTAATAAGCTTCAAAGTCTCTCAGACAAATTCCATCCTTAGAAATGAGCTAACATAGAACTCAATCATGTGTATGTAGAAATTAAGTTTCATGAAAAAGTAAAAAGTGTACCGATAATTTCCTTTAGATAGGTCTTGTTAAATGGTACTTTGGCATTTTTGTCTTTCAAGTTAGGTTTAATACTGAAGACATGTTTGAATAATACATTTTCTGTGGAGGGTACTACAGCAAGAGTGCGCTTAAATCAAATCTTATTACGACTTTTAAGATTAAATGTCCACTCTTATTTTTTTATTGCTTGAATAAGCTACACGTTTTTATATAGCACATGATAAAATGCCATGTAATTGTTCAAGGTTTTTTTTTACAAATTTATTAGTTGAGCATTAGCAATAAATGGGATTTGGCAGAGCTTAACCTATTGGTTTTAATTTCTGTTTAGATAGTAGAAATGCTATATTTCCCTCTATTTATGGTTACAATCTTTTATTCACAAAATCTATTTCATGTTTATGAAATATATTTTTTGAAATTTGTTTTTTATTCTATACTACTCATTGTATTATATGAAGCCTACATGAGTACTGTAGTACTCGTAGGCTAAACATATTATAATAGGTAAAAAACTGTTTAACCTACTAAAGGTTAATACAAATTTTGTACATGCAAGTTATATTTAAAACAAGTTATGCTTAGTCTGTGTATGGTATCCCAAAGTGTCATTTAATACAAAATTGAGCCTATGGACCGTATAACTCTGCCTGTAGAGATTGGGCAGTCCTGACTCAATTGTGTGGTTCCAATCCCAATAATAAAATACAATCCCTTCTAGACTAAATATGGTTATCGGTATCAAATTTCATGAATTTCAACTATTTATAAAAAATTGAAAGTAAATTTTATAAATATAATGTTAATTTTATTTTTGATAGTACAAGATATCTGAAAAGTTAATAGTAACAAAACCATTGTCATCAGATATTACTATTTGAGAAACATCTAACTTACTTGTTGCACTGTATGTTAATTCCTTGTACATGTAATGTTACATAAACAACGAAAGGTAAATACTAACGCGGTTTGGTATAAAATAAAATGAAATCAAATCAAAGTCAAAGTCAAAAATCTTTTATTCAAAAAATTTACAAATCTTACAATTTTTCCTACACCCGAGCACCCAAAAGGGCACGCGAGGGTTAGGGCAATATGAATATACAAATACCATATTTATTTAATCTTCGTGGAAGCTAGCTATTTTTATCGTATTTAGATTTACTACTAGAAATTTAAAATTTTAAAAATATGCAAAAACTCAACAACGCAACCAAAATGCAAATATTACCTTATATAAAACAATCATAAATACACACACAATCATACAAATGTCTACACACAACATCAAATAGACAACAACGAGCTATAGAACATTTTTGCTTATAAAGTTACATAGTACTAAATAACAAGTTAAGTGTGGAAATATAAGTTTATTTCCACACTGTTCATATTGGTACAGAGATTAGAAATATGGTTGCAAATAGTGATTAGTTAACAGAGAAATTAAAAGCATTGTACTTTCAAAATACATAATGAAAAGCAACAATAACAATAACAATTGAAATTAAACAATCCTACACAAAAAAATATATTTAATGTACTAGAAATAATGATCAACTTGAAATAAACATGAATAACAGGTGATTTCGGAGGGGGGGAAGGGGTGATATATTACCAAGGTCAAGGCCGCCCGTATTCAGATAAGATTAGGGCCTCGGCTCCCTCAAGGCCAATCTTCAGATGGAAGAATTTAACGTTTTTCTTAAAAATTTAAATTGAAGTTGATTTGAATAATTTGAAGTGACTGAAGTTTTTGCAGATATTTCTGAACAATACATGGTAAATATAAAAGGAATTTGTTATTGAAAATGATTTAACTATCCTTGTAATAGGTATATTGACATTAATTGCGTGCCTGGTATTTTAAGAATGTGATGTTTCTGGGAAAATTATGTTGTAGTACTTATAAATATTAACTAAAAATGCTTTATGTACAATTTTCGCAAGGAGAGGAGTGAATATTCGTGGAAAAGAGTATCAGTAGGATAACCCGTATTCTTCTTTAATCCTGCTTTACATACATTTATACCTGTACATTTTTGCGTTATGTAAAGGGGCTCCAAAACTGATTTTAGTGCGCCACCCTAAGCTATGTTTTCAAATGTAAGAAGAGATTGGACACAAGCGCAATACGTTCTTTTATTTCCTTTTCATTTAAAACATCACTTAATCTAATGAAAGCGAAATTATATTTTCTTAACTTTGCTTGAATATAGGCTATATGATCATACCATTTAAGGTGATGATCAAGAATTGCACCAAAATATTTGTAACTTGTAACACGTTCTATACTTTTAATCTCATTTGCAGAATTGCCACATTGATGAATTCTCAAACCATTTACATTGCAATCCGAACTATTACTCAAAGAAATAGGTAGAAATTTTGTCTTAGATATATTTAGTGAGAGAACATTTTGACCTAACCATTTTTTCAAAATCTTTAAGTCGTTTGCAGTCTTTTCCTGTACTTCCATCCAATTGTTACCAGAAATAAAAATTAAGCAGTCATCCGAAAACAAAAAGAATTTTCCATACAGATTCAGTTTAGAAATATTGTTTATACATATATCAAAAACAAAATAGTTCCAATGTATTACCTTGAATCACAACATAATCTACATTTTGAGGATCACTGTTCTCTCTGCAGATGGACACAACCTGTCGCCTCTCGCTCAGGTAGCTGCGGAACCACGCTAGAGCAATGCCGCGGACCCCTATCGTTTCAAATTTTGTTAGCAAAATAGAACGATCCACAGAGTCGAGTGCTTTTTTTAAATCCTAAAATAACAAGCATGCACTGATTATTTTTTTAAATACTTTTGTTTACATCTTTGTTGATATCAATCCATGCGTCATTGATACTCTTTGTCTGGTCTAAATCCATACTGACACTCACTTAAAATTTTGAGCAGTTGATCCTTTACTATTCATTCTAATACCTTAGAGAAAACGCTTAATAATGAGATAGGACGGAAGTTTTTTTTAATTTTTGTTGTAAATTCATTAAATTTGGAAAGAAGGAAAATTTTTTGCCACCTTAAAATTATCGGGAAATACAACAGTTAAGATACGTAAGTTAATTAAATTTTTTAACTATTGAGATATAACATGGATATTTGCCTTGAAAAGGTTAGCCGAGACCTTTAAAGAATTAAGTTATTTGCTATAACATAATCAACAGTTGAATATAAAAAATACACTGTATTACCAGTTATATAAAGAATTTAAAATTAAATTCACTACTATATATTCTTTTTGTTGTTTTTTTTAAATAAATTGTTGTAACCTCTGTAAAAGTGTGAATCATAAAACCAGGTTTTTTATTTTTCTTCCATGCGATGTATTTTTATGACATCAACAGCTGTTACCGTGCCTTCGTATGCAATTTTAAAAGTTCCTCAGTCAAATCAATTTTTGCAAATTTATTTTGACCTATCGTATTTTTAGAACGTAAGTAGGCATACTAGTGGGTTCATATTATTACAGTATTCATGAGTAGATGTTTACATGTTGATGAATAACTACTCAATCTATCTTGTGTAGGAGAATTTCTGGTGAACTATATTTCCAATAAATACAGCTGTGTATTTTTTCGGGTGCGATATTTGAGTTTGTCTTATTGTCATATGAAGAAAATATATGTACAAAATTAGGTTTAAGTGACTATTTTCATCAAACAGAGCCTAGTTCAAGCCGTTTAAATTAACTTCAGTTCTAATGATTTTATGATTAAAAGTTTGAATTTGCCTTATTGTGCAAACCACGGGAATATATACAAGTACTGTTCAGAAACATAATTTTGTCTAAAAGGGCCCATTTATAGGTTTTTTTCAATCTTCTTTCGGTATATGATATTTCTATTGACATAGTTTGAGTTTCTCATCTTTTCTTGATGAAAACAAGAACGATACATACTTAGGACTGATAAGTCTATTACGGTCAAAAACGCATACTCCTGGTACAAGAGGGAAATCCTTAGTAAGTTTTTGCAATCATTCAATAGTCATTTGCGATATATTTCGAGTTGTAGAAGTCTTGTTTTTCGGACTAATTATATTTGATGTAATCCACCTGAAAAAGCATTTTGAGAGTAGCAATTAAATTTGGATTATATAATGTAAGTATGTTTATGTTTTCAAACTTTTAACCAAAAAAGGGAATATTCAATATCAGTGGAGCGTAGTTTGGAGGGATTTTAGAAAAGTATAAAGAGGCCTTTATCCAGAGTCCCGAAGAGTGTCCTTAAGAATAAGTATTGAAGTAGTCAGTGACTCTTCAGATCCATTGGATGATAGTCTACAAGGAGTTCGGCAAAAAAATGTAAGGTAAGAGTAGCTCAAGATGTATATCATTATACAAGGGTTGTGTATCAGAGATGAAAGCTAAAGGAAAACACTTTTAGTAGCAGTTACTATAATAAAAAGTTCTTATTTTTAGGTTGTGCTTTAGACTTTAATCTATGCTTACGTTAAGTGTTTTGCTGAACTCCTTATAGACCATCCTTCATTGAATGTGAAGAGTCATTAACTATCTTAAAACCTATTTCTAAGTCCAGTATTCATTTACTAAGTTTATCTTTCACAACTTTGAGCAAAGATAAGAATATTACACCATCTACATTAAATATATTAACAGTACCTCCATTTTAAATTTTCATAACTTTGGAATTGTGTAATGTTGGAATTCGATCTGCAATAAGTGATTTCAGTGAATTTTGTGGTATAAATAAACGATTGCTTTTATAAGTTGAAACTTTATATTTTGCTACACTAAGCATAGAATCTCATCACAATTTTATTGTCGATCGTTATTTACTTCTAAACTGTCACAAAAATTACCTATTATTCAGAGGTTTGGCTAAGAAACTATAAAGTTATGCAATGATATATTTCATTATATATTTCGTGGAAATAAACTATAAAATTTTCCACGTTATGATACGACAATTTGAATGTGGGAGATTTCATATTTATATTGTGTCTATTATAAAAACTAGATTGTAGGAGTTTTAATAAAACATACTTATTTTCCATATATTTATCCTTCAAATACATAAAAATGCAAGCTCCATACTCCTTTCAGTCGGGTAAGCCCTTACAAGGGACAATCCAGTATATTTTAATAGATAGGCAAGAAACATACAAATATAAAAAATCAGATCGTACCTGTAACATTTTTTAACAGTAAATTTTATTTTCAACCATATTACTCATACAGGTGATATTTTTCATACACGTTTTTATATAATCATGAAAGTATATTTTTAAAATGTTATAAAATATTTACGAGTATTATCGTTTTCTAGTCAGTTGAATTACTGAAGAAAGGCAATAGGAGTAAGGGAAATATTAAAGGGTAACAATTTAAAAATTACTCACAGTTTAATGATAAAAATATCTTGAGAATAAAGAATGTCCATCTAATACCTACCAATATAACTGAGTAAGGAGACACCACGCGGAGAGTGAGTTGGTATAGAGCCAAGTT